>NW_008795138.1:3803393-3811288 GCF_000699145.1 Aptenodytes forsteri | reverse complement strand
ACACGGACTTGTTGGAGCGGGTCCAGAGGAGGGTCACAAAAATGATCAGGGGGATGGAAGACCTCTCCTACGAGAAAAGGCTGAGAGAGTTGGGGTTGTTCAGCCTAGAGAAGAGAAGGCTCCAGAGGGACCTTCTTGCAGCCTTTCAATACTTAAAGAGGGCTTAAAAGAAAGACAGGGACAGAATTTTTAGCAGGGCCTGTAGCAATAGGACAAGGGGTAATGGTTTTAAACTAAAAGAGGGTAGATTCAGACTAGATATAAAGAAGAATTTTTTTATGCTGAGGGTGGTGAAACACTGGAACAGGTTGCCCAGAGAAGTGGTGGATACCCCATCCCTGGAAACCTTCAAGGTCAGGTTGGACGGGGCTCTGAGCAACCTGATCTAGTGGAAGATGTCCCTGCTCATTGCAGGGGGTTTGGACTAGGTGACCTTTAAAGGCTCCTTCCAACCTAACCCATTCTGTGATTCTATAATGATATACAAGAGTACTTCAAATTACACTAAACACCTATTGAATCCTGTTGTGTATGTCTGGTTTGCCTCTTTGATTTGCTTTATACTACACATATGGAAAACAAGATGACCTAAAGGGGTAAGCTAGATTAGCATCAGGCTCATAGAATTATTGAGACAAAGTCTTGATGCAACCTCACAGGAGAACTAATCAAAACATGCATGATTATATTATTGTCAAGTGTATTCTTGCCAAGAAAAATTTTACTATATTTGGGTTTTGACTGTAACAGCTAATGTGTATGGGATAATAGATTTAATATTCAGGGAAAATGCAATACTCCTCTCCCTTAGAGAAATAAAAATGTGTCATTTTGAATTATGCCTGACAATCTCCAGTTGGTGGAATGTCACTGTCTTGTACAATGCACCATGAACAGAAATTTTCAGTATTCCTTCCTCTCTCTTTTACAATAGTATACCTACTTAATCTTTTTATTTTCAGAATTGTTCTAAGCTTTGATTGTATTACCATAAAAATATTACTTTATTTTGGATGATAGGTAGGGAGACTACAATCTAAACTTTTGCCAAAGTGGCTTGCCATATTTTGTAAGTGTCAAATTCAAGCATATGATCCCAATCTTAAAGTGGTCTCCAAAACAAATTTAAAATTTTATCACAATTAATGAAAGTAAATGGGGCTTTCAAAGAAATGCAGCTCTTCAGAACCTGCTTATTAGTATGGAATAATATAATTTTCTTGAAATATATAAATTCTTTTCTTTTAATTATACAAAAAAAATAATACTAGATTCCTCTCTTGTGTGCTTTGATAAGGTCCATGGTTTTACAGAGAAAACAACAGTAACATAAAAGAAATTAGCAAAACAAAACATCGCTAGCTCTACATTGCTTTCTGAGAGTACTGTTGTAGAACCAGGACTACAGGCACTAGTCTTGTGGTTCTTTTTCCTTTAATTATTTTTAATAAATTTTAAGCCATCTTTAACAGTACATGATCTGTACAACTTAAAATGTGGTGGCAAATATGAATACTTGTTCTAGCTGTGTAAGCATAGACATGAAAAACTACCAAATATCTTATTTTTACACAACTTCTGAATATACTGAAGAACATTCATGCAGCAAAATAACTACTGAGGGATAACAGGTTACTTCATTGTGTATGTCTTACATATCCTTCAACAATTTCATTAGATACTTGTTTTGATAGTTTACTCTTTGTAAAAAACATCATCAGTAAGGGGTTTTTTTTAATTTCTTTTTATCTTTTGTTAAAAAGAATAGGCTGTTTATAGCTTTATAGCATTTATCAGTACAGAAAAATACTATGGTAAAAAAAGACCTATTTAAAGCACAGTAATGCCTGGCCAATATATGCCCTGAAGTGGTCTGTGACAATTAGGCATTGAACAAGGACATTTCCATTGGATTTCTGAAGTGCACAATAATAGCTCTGGTAGTTTTTTTATCAGTGGCATAGAAGCAAATATAAAATCAGTGCTGACAAAATATGCAGATAGTACAAGACTGACAGAGTGGAAAACAATGAACCATACAGGGCTGTCATACAGAATGATCTGGGTCACTGCTTAAGCTGAGTTCACTAAAACAAAACATGATTTCAAGCTGCCAAACACAAGTCTGTCTACAAGCCAGGAACACAGGTCATGCTTACTGTACGGGGAACTGTATCCTAGCTGGCTAGGGCTAAGAAAAAAATGTTGGGGTCATGGTATACAAATAATCGAATGAGATACTAGTACAACGGTATAGTGTATGGATGTGGGATGTTGACTTTGTTGCTTTGGTCTGTGTGCCTTAGATAAACACTTCAATACTCTATACTGCTGGTTACTAGAAGTTTTGTCTATAAGATTCAAGAAAATTCACATCAGATCCCATAAGGTGATGTGACTACCATGGAGGAAGAGGTCTTCTAAGGAGGAACTGAATGTATAGAACTGTTTAGGTTATCAGTGAGAAATTTAGACAATGCCTTCTTCACTTTTTAATCTCTTGGGAGAAAATGTTAAATTCTCACAGCCTTGTTATTATTCCAAAGCATGGCAAGAATTGATTTCTGAATTCTGAAGCTGAACAAAGTAAAAAATTGGACAGCTGATTACTGTCAGAGGTGTTGGCAGAGATGATTTAGTCATAATTAGTTACTGGAGTTCAGTAAAAGGTAACAGTATGAGTGCAATTGTTTGACATAGATAAGGTCAGAACAAATGTTGTAATGATCACATCTGATCTAAAACAATGTATATGACCCCATTATTTAAATTACTGTGAATTTGACAGAACATACATCTTAATATTTTCAAACTTCTTTAGAAATGTTGTTGAAATCAATGAGAATAAATAAGAGAAACTGGCATTTGAAAAGGGAAAAGGCTAAGAAGTAGAGATGGAGGGAAAATAAATTTAATGCTATAAAGGATTTTGAGTTTACAGAATATGTTAGGGATTCTTTTTTAATTTAAATGAAAACTTTCTAAGTAAATTTCTCAGGGGAAAAAAGTTTCAAATCAAGGTATATATTTCATATCTTAGCCGCTTGGGTTTTTTTGTACAAATTACAGATTAGTTTAAATAAGAGCAAGAATTCAGACAAGTAATTAAAGAGAAAGTGTCAAAATGGTACATTCTGATACCTTTGGAAAAACTCTTGTAAAATTAACACATTTTCAAAGCATTTGAATTTCTAATAAAAATATTTTTATTCTCCTTTATCACAGTTTTACTGCTTTTAAGAAGTAATAGACGTATGATTAAAAAATCTAAGTCCATCAGTTTTGCAGCTATAGGTCATTACTGACCTGTGCTAGTTACAGTTCACCATGAATAATTATTGCAGCCTGAATTTTTCATTCTTATTCACACATGAACATGCGGTGACATCTAACTTTTTGAAGAGCAGTGAATAATAATTTAAATCTGAATAGGAACACAACACGATAGGTTGACCACTGACTATTGTACTGCAGGAGTGTTCCAGCTGAGCACTGTGGAACATATAGATGTATCTTCATAATATCTCCAAGGAGGCAAATATGAATTCATCACACATTTTGTTTTTATAGAAAAATTGACTTCTGAACTAGTTAAAATCGGTACATGCAAAGCTATTCAGGCCTGTATTGCTGCATTGATATACAAGAAAGAATGGAGAAAGACTGAATGCTTATTTTAAAAAGGTGTACACACATTTTGTTTTTAAAGAAAAATTGACTTCTGAACTAGTTAAAATCGGTACATGCAAAGCTATTCAGGCCTGTATTGCTGCATTGATATACAAGAAAGAATGGAGAAAGACTGAATGCTTATTTTAAAAAGGTGTATAATCTTGATAGCAATTTTGAGCCTGTTAGGACTTGCAGATACAAAAGCAAAAGGTGATCCTGTTTAAAGGATATTCTTATTTGCCATCAGTATAAAGTCCAGGTTCACTTTAAAACATTAGGTAATTGAGATTTAATTGCAAGAAAATTGATTTATCCAGTACTAGCTCTGTCTGCACGATAATGAAACACTTGTGATAAAATAGAAATTATATGTGAATGAGAACAGAATAGGGCCAGAAAGGAAGAAATGTTAAGATTTGTATTTTCATTCTAGTCAATAGCATCATTTATTTTGAACTGTCTTGTTAGAAACACACTTAGTTATGCTAGTAGCTGGACCAGTACTTAAATCTTCAAGTTCAATTTAAAATAGACATCAAAACATGTCTGCTTACAAGAAGTTATGTGAAATAAACTGAGGCTCATTATTTGCTTCTGAAATCAAACATTCTGTGAGATAACTGCACAGCAAAATGTATCACAAGGGTTTGTTAAGTGCACACAGCTTACCAGTCAGTTCAAACATTAGCTTTGATATCAAGATGCTTTTGAACTACCACTTACCATTTCTTCACAGAAGAAAGTAGTTTTAAGAAAATGAATGTAAATAAATGTGAATTAGTTCTTTCATAAAAGCCTCATTTGGGGAAACGTCATCACATTTCATCTGCTTAAGTATCTTCAACATGAGTATAATTTTTGCAAATACAGTCCTTGGAAGTGTACAAGTTTTTACAAGATTTCACATCAGCCTCATGGGTAAATGATATTTCATAACTCTAATGGTATAACATGCAGTGATGAGAAAAGGGTGAAGGGAAAGTTAGTGAAATCTTCAGGGTGTTCTGACTATTATGAAAACGAAAATGCAATGCATGCTTTAATTGGAATCACATTGAAATTCTACCTCTTTACTGTTTTAGGTTATGTCACACTTTCTATCTCTTTTGCTGTTGAAGCTCTCAGCTTGTGTTTTACACATTTTTGCAAGCATTATGCAAGATACAATGGCAAAATAAAGCACAGATTAGTCTTGAGCCTGCAAATTTCAAGAGATAGGGATAAACTGCTGACTCTGTCAGTGCCCAGTCAATTCTGTTGTATCGTTAGGTTCAACCTTGTGTCCTTGATGTTAGAAGTGATATTCTTCACTTTATGACCATGTACTGCTGAGGAATGAAAAATAGACAGCAAGAAATAAGTAAAATGTTCCTTCCTGTTCATCAGGATCCCAGCCTTGTCATTTTTACTCATTTAATTGTACATGGGCTTAGAATGATAAATGTTGTCATGACTGACACCTTCCCCATAATGAGTTCTTTTTTTCATGTCTGGTCATTCCATACTTAATGACAAAATATTCATTAACCACCAAGCTTATCCTGAGACTAGATCTGACACAAAATAGGAAATCTTTCAGTAACAGTTGGGGTGTTCTCATCACTTCTTCCTATGCTTGTCCATTGGTGCCTAGCAATGTCTAGGCTACAATTGTGAAAGTTGTCCATTTTGTTGTGATGCTTGTCCTGTCAATGTCTCAGTACTCTCTGGCAATTTTCTGTGGATACCAAGAAGTCTGTTTCTTCCGTCTCCACAATACAACAGTGTTTAACATACCATGATTCACTGGCAGAGAGGGAGCCACAGGGTACCTGGAATAGCTGTTCATTTCATGCAAAACACAGGACAAGAATTCCGAGACACAGAAGAACTAGAAAAATAGTGATGAAAGTGTTTTTACAATTTTGTTTTTCAATTTCCATATTTGACGTACAAAATGCTTTTACTAATGGCTGATTTTAGTAAACATCTGGCCATGGCTTAGAGTTACTTGCATTTTAACCTTTGAGCTCCTCTGCAGATAACTATTTGTGCTGCCTTTATTAGAGAATCTCTGAAAGCATGTTTATAAAAATAGAATGACTAAGCGGAGAACTGCATTCACTCATTGGAGACGTGAGTTCAATGTCCAGCTGTGTCAGTGGTCGCCTTCTGAGCTTTTGAAAGATCACTTTTCCTTTCTGAGAAACAATTATTTTCACATATTACATATTTGGAGATCTACAGGTAGAAAGAATGATGCATGAGCTAGATAATTCCTGCATGCATAGCCAGAAGGAGAACTAACTGAGGAGAAATGTCAGTCCTTTGTATAGTTGAACAATCCTTGACCTCAGTAGTGAAGTCACCCCTAATGTTAAGGATCTTCCATTCTCTACTTTTTTTCCTGTGATTTCATAATTTTGGTACCTCTTTTGTAACCTTGAAACCTCTCCTGTTGAAATCTATTTGTATTAACAAATAGCCCAAATTGCAGTGAAATTAGGGCAAGTACATTTTGAAACAGTGTTGCTAGGGATGAGGTTGGCTTTAAAGCCAAAGGTAATCCCAACATCCCAAAACTACAGTTAATCCAATTTTAAAATAAGCTGTTAATGTCTCTCATGCTCTTTGAAGCCCCATGATGTTTAACCAATGTATTAAAATAACTCAGTAGTGTCAAAGAAGTTTCTCCCTTCATGAAACTATCCTACTTTTGTAACTATCCTCTTAGGTTGAGCTATCTGCCTTCCTCATTAGTCCCTCTATGTTAACACAGTAACATATGGTGCAAATCCAATGTCTAGGAAGTTCACCACATGAATACTAACAGAAATCTTAAATCTGCATCTCCTCTGTCCTCCTCTTTATGTGGTTGGTTGAACCTGAATAAAGATGTGCAAGGTTGATGTAAATCACTATGAATATACAATTATTTTGAAGGCATAATGCACAGTTGTAAATGCTTCTGTGAGCTGTAAACTATAAGCTGCAGATTTTAGAATCAGCCTTATACTATTAATTTATATTAAACTTTCTATAGTTGATGGAACTTTTGAAAGACTTTGTTCTACTGTACTGTAGACTCATTTCTGACTGAACAGCATCACCAACTTCCATTTATAGGACATAGTACCTTATCTCAGCAAGACATCTCAAGGTGCTTTACAAGAGATGTGCAATAATTAATAACAGAGCTTACAGTGCCAAGCTCATGATGGAAAGCAAAGGGAAAAACAAGTCAGTTTTCAGTTTTGATTTAAAGCACTGACATTCATGGCATATCTTGGCAGAGAGTGTTAAAGCAAGGCTTTTAAATATCTGAAACAGCAGCATCCTACTACAACATGTAGTGAGATACTAGCAGAACAAGTGCAGCACCTTGATACAACCTATTAGTGAAATGTGTGAGGTCTGAAAAAAATGATGTGGGTTTTCGGTTTTTTTTTTCCCCTTTGAGCCTGTGTGATTCTAAGAAGGGCCATTGAGTCAAGATGGCTTGGAAATTAATAAGACACACTTTTATCACATTTTTTTGACAGGAGTGGAGTTATATGCTACAGGTCTCCAGTCAGAATCCTATAAACTTTATTTTAGTTTTGTACAAGCATAAAGGATGTGTTTATCTGTGCATGGCTCAAATAAGTGAGGAAAAGGGATTCTACAATAACTCTAAAGAATCACATCTCCCTTGAACATTGTATAGTCTGGTCTTCTCACTATATGAAATATTTGGGAATACTTCATGGACACATCTCTTCTTTTGCAGAAACAGAAAGTGTATCTGATGGAAATCATTGAGAAGTATTCATACAATCCAACTGTAGACATTTACCTAAGGTTTCTCTAACAGAGAAACCTAGATGAGTGACTGTCCAGAGGTGTCTGGTTCTTCCTATTGACTACATTTACTATATGCAAATATATCAGATTTATGAGGTACATAAATTTATGACAACTGATATGGTGGCACAGGTGAAAGATCTGTTTACTCATCTAATCTCACTGCCTGTCCCCAATAGTGGTTAATAACAAATATGCAGATAAATAGTATAATAAACAGAATATATCTGATGCACCATCTCAGCTTCTGAAGATGGTGGTTCTTAAATGAAGTGAACATCTAGATCAAGCATTGAATAGCCATTTATAGATATATAAATAATAATTTTAAAAAACTACCATCTTAGAATCATAGAATCATAGAATCATTGAGGTTGGAAAAGACCTCTAAGATCATCAAG
>NW_008795138.1:3798611-3801889 GCF_000699145.1 Aptenodytes forsteri | reverse complement strand
GGATGGAGATTCTCCTTGGCTCTCTTCTTGTCATTAATATATTTGTAAAAACATTTTTTTGTTGTCTCTAAGGACAGCGGCCAGATTGCGTTCTAGCTGGGCTTTTGCCTTTCTCATTTCTTCTCTGCACGACCTAACGAGATCCCTGTACTCTTCTTGAGTCGCCTGCCCCTTCTTCCACAAGCAGTAAACTCTCCTTTTTTTCCTGAGTCCCAGCAAGAGCTCCCCGTTCAGCCAGGCCGGTCGTCTTCCCCGCCCATCTCATATATTTTAAACCAGTTCATGCTTTTGGTATTCATAATATCTTTTGGTGATGTGTTAACTAATTTAATTACAATTGGGGTGGAAAAAAACACTATTTTGATTTGCTTTCTGTCTGTCAAATTAAGCATAATGCAATCTTTCTAAGTCATAAGAAGCTGTGAATTATTATCCCTTATTTATACATACATACACTGTTCATGATTTTATCATCTTTGTAATGTATGACCCCACATCCACCACTTCTTCTAGCTGCTTATTTAGTACCTTCTCAGGTGGCAGGCATCTGATACATTAATTTATTCTTTCCCTCTTCTGTAAGGTTTTTTTAGCTCTAGAATATCTTCTGTGAATTGAGTGAGAAGACCAGAATATATTTGATTTTCAAGATACAAGTCCAACATAGAACTAAACAGTGGCAAACTGTATGTCTTTTTTTCTCTTTATAATAATCTATAATACTGTGGGGAATTGATCCCAGCTGGCAACTAAGCCCCCACCCAGTCATTCATTCACTCCCCCATCAGCGGGATGGAGGAGAGAATCAAAAGGGCAAAAGTGAGAAAAAACTCATGAGTCGAGATAAAGACAGTTCAACACATGAAACAAAGCTTCAAGCAAAGCAAAATGAGGAATTTATTTCCTACTTTCCATTGGCAGGCAGATGTCCACCACTGCCTGGGAAGCAGGGTCTCAACACGTAACAGTTGCTTGGGAAGACAAATAATATAACCACAAACTACCACCTTCCTCCTCTTTTCCTTAAGCTTTTGTTGCTGAGCACAACATCATATATATGGTATGGAATATGCTTTTGGTCAGGGGTCAGCTGTCCTGGCTTTGTCCCTTCTCAACTTCTTGAGCACCCCCGGCCTATTTGCTGGGGTGGCAGAGTGGGAAACAGTTCAAACAGAAACAAAACTAAAAAAACCCTCAGTGCTGTGCAAGCACTGTTCAGCCACAGCCAAAACACTGGTGTTTTATCAACACTGTTTTAATCACAAATCCAAAACACAGCACCATACGGGCTGCTGTGAAGAAAATTAACTCCATTCCAGCCAGACCCAGTACAAACATTCTTGGTTTTATGGTCTCTGTTCTATTGTTTTCAGAAGACTGTGTAGGATGACTCTAAGACTCTTTTCCTGAACTGTGATAATTAATTAACAACATATCACTGTGTGTATCTTATGATTGCTTCTCCTCTTCAGTTCTGCTTTGCATATAAAATACTGACTTGCACTTATCACTCAGTCTTTCAAACTTCTGAGGTTCTTCTGAAGATCTTTAGTAACATTTTAGTTTTCACTACTCTAATTGTATCAGTAAATTTTGTTGCCTCGGTTTTTACTTCCTTTTCCATATACTTTATAAACATGTTAACAGTTCCACACTAGTTTTGGAGAACATCACTGTACCTTATCTTCACTATAAGAAGTGTCAATTTGTTCCTCCTTTATTTCTACCTTTCAAATATTTCTTACTTATTGAAAGACTTTCTCTCTTATCCTGTGATTGTTAATTTAATTAACTTGGTAGCAAGACAACTAGGTAATTTTTTTTTCTTAACAGATCTACATATGTTATGGCTGTATATGCACTTACATATTGGCTGCAGCATATCTTGTGATCCTTTTCCAGTGGTGTTCTAGGTCATTTTGAATTCCACCACAGCTTTTAGACAACTTGATCACCTACAGTTCATCTCTGTAGGCTGCAGCAGGGGAGGAGAGCACAGAGAAATTCTTGGTACTGTGATCTTTCTCCAGTACTAAGTGCAATTGTGACCATACAATCTGGACATGGTCCTGGGAATCCTATTGTAGCTGACCCTGTTTGAGCAGGGGAGTTGGACAAGTTGACCTCCAGAGGTCCCTTCCAACCTCAGGCATTATGTGATTCTGTGATACTGTACATAAGGTCCCAGATAATTAGAAGTGTTTCTAGATGAAGTAATACAGGTACATTGAGTGGATCATGTTTCTTCCTTTGCTTGCTAACCTCTTCAAAGGTGAGTGAGACACAAGTTACCCCTGAAAATGTTATTCTTCTCCAAATAGACTATAGTTACAAACAAAACCACTAATTCTATTCCTGCTATGGTTTCCAAAAATGTATCCTGAAGTCAGTTTAAAGTTTGGGGTTTTTTACTGCTCTGTGTTCTGATTCTTGTGTCCTGTATTTTATTTTTTATTCTAGTCTCCTGTTGCATTTTCTCTGGTCTATGGTTCCTCAGGTTAGCAAAGGCCTTTTTAAAAAAGTGACATTGAGTTTACTACCTTCCATTCTCTTGTGGAAGAATGCTATGGGTGATACACACCACATCTAAAGGTTCAGTAATTTTAAATCTGATTTCTTTTAGAACTATTGTGTGAACAATCTCTGGTCCTGGCAATGTGTTTATTTTCTTAATTTTGTTTTAAAACCACCTCTATAGACATATGTAAGAAAGTTTCTGAGACTCATCTTTCATAAAGATGAAGCTTCAGCTCTAAAGGACGTGATTTATCTACCTTCTTCAATAGTAAATATGTATGTTAAAAAGAATAATTTAGTGTTTCTACTCTAATGTATCCCATCTCCTATGTGCAGCCTGTTTAATCCCTGTTTATCTATGAATCCTTTCATCTCTTTGTATAGATCTTACTTCTAGTGTGGTCAAAGAAAATTTTAAACCAAACCATTTTTACCTTATGACTTGCCTCATTATGGCTTAATATTTAGGTTAAAAATTTTATTCTCTGTCCACTTGATTTTATTTGGACTGTTCTACATTTTGAATGATTTTATTTTCTTTCTGCAAGACTGTTTTTGGAGAACAAGTCTTATGAGGAGCGGCTGAGGGAACTGGGGTTGTTTAGCCTGGAGAAGAGGAGGCTGAGGGGAGACCTCATCGCTCTCTACAACTACCTGAAAGGAGGTTGTAGCGAGGTGGGTGTCGGTCTCTTCTCCCAAGTAACTAGTGATAGGACGAGAGGAAATGGCCTCAAGTTGCGCCAGGGGAGGTTTAGATTGGA
>NW_008795138.1:3794512-3798589 GCF_000699145.1 Aptenodytes forsteri | reverse complement strand
CTTAGGGACATGGTTTAGTGGACATGGTGGTGTTGGGTTGACGGTTGGACTCGATGATCTTAGAGGTCTTTTCCAACCTTAATGATTCTATGATTCTATGATTCTATGTTGTGCTGTTCAGTAGAGTTAGGGTTAGTTGGTTGGTTGGTTGTTTGGTTTAGGGGTTTTTTGTTTTTCCATTTGCTTCTGCTTATTTGGTTGTTTAGTGATATACTCTTGCTCAAAGCCTCTAACGTACTGAACTTAAAATTAGGTATTATTACAGTGGAATTTGATGGGTGAGCCTTATCCTTTCCGCAAAGCAACTGAATGTGAATACTTTATGGCTATTAACACACTGAACTTTGAATTCATGTCTGCTGATAAGAATTGGATCAAGACGTGTTTTTCTTCTTGCGAATCCTCTGATGAGTTGCTCTAAGAAGCATGGTCCCCAAAGGTCCAGGTTCTTTAGCAGTTGTAGCTTCCTTTCTATACAGGTCAACAGGTAAGGACGGTCTTCTGTATTACTGTGCTTTCTATGGCACGAGAGTAAGAAAAAAAAAATCTATCTCACATACTTAATAGCCATAATTCAAGCACTGTAGTGTTGCAACAAGATTTTGATTATCAAGGTGATATTCATCTCTCATTGCTTCTGTTATATGAAGTTTATCATGCATTCTGAGCCAGTTGTCTTCATTTCTTCTAATGGCAACAATGAGAAAAATATATAACTTCCAAGAATACTTCACATTCCTTGCAATGGGAAGATGGATTTTGTGAAGCTTTTAGTCTCTCTCTATGCTCTGACAGACAGCATAGATTAGTAGTTTAGACTTTCTAGTCTTAAATTTTAACTTAAGTTTTAGATATCTAAATTTAGGAGGCAGACATCCCTTCACTGCGGAATAAGGCATCCTGTTTTCTCACTACAACTGCATTGATTACAAGGAGTCATTAATAGCTTGCAACAGATGAGACATCAGTCATTCTGGCCACAGTCCAACAATGCAATTAAGATCATTAACATTAATCAACAGAACTGACTTCAGAGAAACTACTCACAAACTTCAAGTTAAGTAGGCATTTAAATATACAAGGAATCAAGTGTTAGAGAAAAGAAAAATCTGGACTTCAGAAATTTGGTAGGCAATACCCAGCAAATGTGAGAGGGTAGTGCAGTTGCTTTTGAAAAGGCGTATGGACTAGAGATTAAAAAACAAACAAACACAAAAAAACTACCAGAATCAATATCTGAAATCCTTATTTTGAATGTTCAAGGATAAATAATTACTATTGCAAAATTAAGGAGAATAAACAGGAGAGCTAAGATCTTCACAGAGACTCTGCAGAGGCAAAAACCTGTGTCCCATGTTGCATGAAAAAAGAGACACTGAGAGGCTATTCTTGAATGAGTGATAGATGGAGACTCCCAGGGTGCATCTATATATAAAAATAAAAGAGACGTGGAATCCTGGTGGAAAACAAACTGAATGGGAGCCAGCAATGTGTCCTTGCAGCAAAGAAGGCCAACAGCATCCTAGGATGCATTAGGAAAAGCTTTGCCATCAAGTGGAGGAAGGTGATTCTTCCTTTCTAGTCAACACTGGCGAGACCACCCCTGGAGTGCTGTGTTCAGATCTGGGCTCCCCAGTACAGGAAAGACTGACAAACTGGAGAGAGTCTAGTGGAGGCCTACCAAGACAGTCAGGTGTTGGAGCAACTGAAATATGAGGGGAGGCTGAGGGAAAGGCATCTGTTTAGCCTGACGAAGAGAAGGCTCGGAGGATGCTGTTACTGCTGTCTACAGCTTATTAAAGAGAGGGTGTAGAGAAGATAGATCCAGATTTTCAGAATTATACAGGGGAAGAATGTAAGACAACAGGAACAAGTTGGAACTTGGAAAACCTGTATCAGATTTTTTTTTTTCACCATGGGAGTTATCAAACGCTAGAACAAGTTTCCCAGAGAGGCTGCAGAATCTCCATCTTTGGAGATATTCAAGAGTCAGATGGACAAGACCATAAGCAAACTGCTTTAACTGTGATGTAGCTCTGCTTTGAGCAAGGAATTTGTCTAGATGACCTCCAAAAGGTCCCTTCAAACCTCAATTATTTTATGTTTTTATCCTACTTGCATAACTGAAGTTATGATTTTGAACTAGTAGTTCATTACAAATCTTTGGATTATTAATTTGTGGTTGGACATGGTAAATTTCTTGACCATGTAGGTATCACTGTATATACAAGAATAGCAAATATTGCCATATTGGCTTCCTTTATAGCATTGGCTTCCTTTATAGCACTGGCTTCTCTGAAAGGCTCTGAACAGCTGAGAAGAATTCACACTAAGGTATATGAGAATTTAAACCTCTCCATGGGAGAAATATGAGTAGCCAGTAAATAGACTGACCAATACTGGAACATTTTAAAATGTTGTTAATTATTGGAGGGGGGGGGGGAGAAAGTTCCAGGACTTTCCCTTTGACCGTATAGAGATTATAATCTAACAACTGAATAAACTGCAGTAGTAGGTGTACACTGATTGCATAAGACAAGGGATCAAATAAGGATGGACCACTTGGAAAAAAATATTAGCTTAAAAAAGGGAATAGTTCAGTAATCCCGTGCATCAGGATGTGATTGGCAACAATAGAAATGGACACTAGACAAAAGAGATTCAACTGACACATGTCTATACATTTCTCTTTACAATTTAAGCACAAAGCCAAAATACCATACAACAGACTTGCTTCACTCTGGGCATGCAGCCACATTAGTTCTAGTTCCAAATCTACCATCAGCAACTCTTGGCTACTTCAGGCTAAGCATTTGTACTGCTGTAGATATTTTAAATTATGAATGCATTTGCTAAGAGATGTCAGAGGGAAATTAAATAAAACTGTCCTTGGCAGTGACTAATAGGCTATTGTTTCTGTTTTGGCATGACTTATTTTGGTTAGTCTTTTTTCATATTATGTTGTTGTTTCAATAATTAAAAAATAAAGTAAGAATTGGTAGACTTAGAGTTGACTATAAGACATAAAGTTATTTAAAAAGGAGAATCCTTCCATAAACATGGGTCAACATGAAAGCACATCCAAACGAAGCGTTTGCGAGGAACAAATTTTGTCAGCAAGTTAGGGATGCATAACTTTCTATTCTCCCCCTTTTGCTTAAATGTGAAGGATTAACAGAAAGAAAGACCACATAGAAAGGCACTTAAGAGCTGCTTTTTTTCCCCAGAAAGTGTAACCATGTGGCCTTGTCCTATTCTTTATTCAGCTGTGTATGGAGATTTAATATTTGAAAACTACAAAATATGTTCTCCTTCCCACGTACGGGAAGTTTGGGAAGGTCACAGATATGTGAGTAAACCTCAGGCAGTATTATTGCTCACCGTGGCTTATGGTAGTCATAGTGATTACAGTTTTTAGGGAAAATTTCTTAAACTTGATCATGGCTGAGACAGACTACACATAATTAATAGTGAGATTAATTCTGAATCATATCACGGTAATTATGTTGCCTTTTGTAAGTGAAGAGTCAAGCCTCTTTTGTGTGTTCTTGCAGGATTTTGGCTGATATTTGCATAGACATACAAAAAAGGGGCAGAAAATCTGGAGACAACTAGAATATGCCCTGTAGCCTTTAACCTTTAAAAACTTAATTGGTTTTCTTATTCATTTTAAAAATCCTTTTGTTTTGTTCACTTTTTTTCAGGGATTTAGGAGCCCAACTATACCAAATATATCTTCATGGAATAGAATCATATTTTTAACAGTGAGAGATTATCAGCTCCCTGGCATATGACTTAATCCCTCTGCATCAATATTGTGTAGAACTTTTTAGCTGCATAGCAAACACTAACCTACTGATTCCTGTAGTCTTATTTAATGTTTACCTTTACTTAAAAACTTTCCTGAATTTTTAATTTTTCACTTGTTTCTACCCACTTGATTTCAAATTTAACAGGTGAAATAAAGCATTCAAGTATAAGATTTTTATCAGTGAAACCTAACAAAACCTTCTACTTTATGTATAATTTTCATAAAAATAGTAAGAAAAATTTAATCTGATTGTATTAGAATTTACA
>NW_008795138.1:3779337-3794288 GCF_000699145.1 Aptenodytes forsteri | reverse complement strand
AGTTCCTAAGCATAGGCAGAAAAGAAACTTCCATGTGTTGATTAATATTGTCAGGCTTAAATGTTTTTTTGAAAATTTTACTATATATACATGAGTTGTATTTGTGAAGATTTTATAAGCAAGATTTAACTTGATATTACTGTACATGTCAGAGCTTTCTGATACCTTTGTAATTCTGTTATTTATTATTATATTCTAACAAGTGATTAATGTAACTAAAAAGTGATGCCTATTGATTATTTAAAAAAATATATAATTCTTTCATTAGTCATGTCTTTTTTTGAAATTGACACTTTAATTATTAATTGTAGTGGGGGAAAAAAAGGATTTGAATGTTTAATACTAACCTAGTCTTGTATAATAATTTCTAATCTCTAAGAAGTATCCAGTTGAGAGAGCATTTATTTAAAAGTAAAATAAAATCAATTTAGAGACAGTAGCTCACTTCCTTGATTCAACATTGAAGATTTATGATTTATTGCACAATAACTTTGTACTAAAGGTTTGGTTATCTGGTCAACTCAATCTAAAACTCTTTAACACTGTTAACATTTGACCCTAGACCCTTTTTTTGTGAGGAGTCAAGTTAAGGTGTTCATTTAAAAATCACGAGGGTGTTTGTACCGTAAAGCATAACATATGACAAAATTACAGAATCACAGAAACAGTACATAGGTTGAAAGGTGTTCTCAAAGGGGACCAACCCCCCCTGCTTAGAGCAGGGTGAGGTGGAGCTGGATGCTCAGGACCATGTCTAGTCAGGTACTGTATATTTCCACAGATGGTGAAAGGTGTTCTCGGTGATTCCTTTAGAAAGTAGTCATTGGTCAAAATTAGTTCAAAATTAATTCAAACAAATATAAAGGCTTGAATTTGGTTGCATCAGATTCTAACCACTGGGGGTTTTTTATATATCTCTCTTTCACTAGGAAAAAAATGTTACTTAACTCTCAATATTTTTCCCTCCTTCAAGGGAAGAAAAGATATCTTCCATCACAGATTTTTTTTTTTTTCTTATGACCTACTAAGAAGCCAAGAGATGTAAATTCTCATTTTAAGATTTTTCATCTGTTGCACAAACCATTTTACTGTTCTCAGTTCCCCTCTGTTTTTCAACATACATTTTTAAACATAAAAATAACAGAATTACATTCAGAATTTGAAATCTAACAGTGCCTACACCATAGTGCAAAGATAAAATCTCTGCACTGATTCTGCTTGTTTCCTATCGTACGTTCAAGGGTAGCACTAGCCAGAGCTGTCTTAAGACTTAGCTGTATAGCTGAAATTGATTTTTTTTTTTTTCTCACCTCAACAATTTTGTTCTGAGGTTTCTGTAAGTCTGAGGAAAGTTTTAGAAATCACAGATGGGAGTGAGGGTCTGCCTCCCTTTGTCTAGTTCATTTACCTTTAGCCTTTCACTAATAGATATAGATCTCCATAGTGCCCTACAGACCAGTCCTCCTTCTCACAGGACCTATTAATTCCTTTTCCCTATTTGCAAACACTTCTCTCATTTTCCTACATGCTTTGCTTTACCTTGCAGGGGTGGATAATCTCACTCTTCTGTTTCTCAATCAACTGGAAAGAGAGAAGTGAAAGGAAGATAATATAAGGAGAGAAATATGAATGGGAAAAGGCAGGAAAACCTGTCAAAGTGCTATGAAGTGCAGAGCTCCTTTTTCCAGTTGTAATGAGGAGGAGGGACCCTCTATCTTGCCTAAATTTGACTCACACTGAGTACAGCAGAGGGTTACTGAAGTGTGAGATAGTGATGAGATTTTTGGTTTGCAGTTAACCCTAGAACAACCCACAACTGTGTCCTCTGGCATAAATATGTGTTCATCAGCAAAGACCTTTCCCTCCCATCACTGATTTTCAGAGCAGTCTCTATTACGTAGGCATGAACTTGTTCTTGGAGGTATGTCTTTGATTTTAGCTATATTAAATTGCATTTTCTTTGAATGGACTTAGCTCACCAAATGATACAGTTATCTCTCTTCGATTTGATCTTGCTATTACTCCTCACTGTATCTGCCCCTTTTACATGTGCAAGTGTTATCAGTAGTGATTTATATTTCTGTCCAATTTTTTTAATTAACAGCATTGCAGGTAGCCAGAACACAGCTAAAAAATCCCCATCAGGTGATGATCATTTTTAGATAAATAATTATTGAGCTATCACTGTTAACTGTTCTAAATTATTTTAACATACACTTTTTTTACACTGGACAGTGCTATTAATCAATCAAATCAGTGTGTGATACTCAGTCACCTGTTTAACAAAAATACTGTGCATCTACAATGTATCTGTGTAATTTATATATTAATCAAACCTGTAATCTCATCAATAAGAAAAATTAGATGTTTTTCTGTTTTTTTTGGCTCTAAAGCTAAATTGACTAGTAGCAGTTACATTCGTATTCCTTAACTCTGTCAAATGAATCAATGGGTCTCAGCTGACAAGTTGAAATTGCTTTCACAGTCCTTCCTCATTAAGCAAAACACAGTCATCTGGGCATGTTGGTTACCCTGACTCGTCACTGTACTCATACAATCCTTTGTAAAACTCCCTGGAAAATTCCATTTCCTATTCTTTGGGGGTTTTAATTATTATTATTTCAGCTGCATTGTGCTTTTCAGAAAAGTACCTTTTGATTGAAGAGATTTATGATGTAGTACAGGACAGACTGTGTGTTTGTGGATAAGGAACAACAAAGCAGTCAGGTGCCGGCATGGCCAGAGGCCACCCATGTTCCATCAGGGCAGGACCTGGCAGCCAGGAGCAGGGCAGCCGGGGGGGACACTGGAGCAGCCTCAGCCCCAGCCCCAGTCATGGGGCACCTCCCTGGGGACGGGGATGGGCCTGGTGGGGGGGGCAGGATCAGGCCTGGTGAGGGGAAACATGCTCCCCTCACCCAGGATGGCCTGGCAGGGCCATGGAGATGAAGACAGGGATGGGCCAAGACCAGGATGAGATGCCAGCCCATGGGTGAGGCTTTGGGTCCAGATCAACGGGACCACAGACAAGCAAAGGCAGGGTGAGAGTCCCGGCTGAGATGAAGGTCCCAAGTAAAGAGGGAGAGCTCCTGGAAAGGCTTTTTCCAGCCCTTTTTCCAACAACTCTTCACACCAGTTTCAGGCCGGATGGTTGTGTATCAGGCTGCTTACCCAAACCCAAGGGAGGGAGCTGAGGGCCCTGACGCAAGCTCTTCTCTTAGCCATGTTTACACAGCAGCACTCTCTCTCAAAGAGATTCCTCTGTCTTCAGTTCTGAGATATCAAAAGTAGGAGAGAGACTGTGTTTTTAAAGAAAAGGGAGGTGGAAAGAAAGCGCCAGTGGGAATGACTAGAATTGGTCCTGCTAACAGGACAAAGCCTGCTCAGAACTCTTTAAAATTTCCCCACGTACATTTCCTGGGCACCAGGCCCTGCTGTATCATAGCTAAGATATGTGGTGAAACTCCATGAAGCTGAGAGTAAGGGATCACATAGTGTTATAATTAATTGTAGAAAGTTTATCAAGAATACCAAGTACTTTTATTACATGATAGGAATGAGAGATACCAGTCAATATACTTCTATACTCTGGTCAGAAAATCACTTTAGATTAAATGGCTATGACATTGGAATGTAAAAAAAAAAAAAAAATAAAATCAGAAATTTGCTCTATTTGTTGGAATATTTTCCAATACATAAACAGCTTTGGAGAACCTTCACTGTCTATTATTCATATAACTCCTTGAAGAAAACGGATGTTTTGATACCAGTCAATATACTTCTATACTCTGGTCAGAAAATCACTTTAGATTAAATGGCTATGACATTGGAATGTAAAAAAAAAAAAAAAATAAAATCAGAAATTTGCTCTATTTGTTGGAATATTTTCCAATACATAAACAGCTTTGGAGAACCTTCACTGTCTATTATTCATATAACTCCTTGAAGAAAACGGATGTTTTGGTGATGTGCAGTTATATAAAAGGTATTTAATCTCAGGAGATTCTTGATGAACTTGGTCATCCCCAAATATCTTCACTCTCATAGAAAGTTCCTCTCCTCACTTGCCTGAGATTCACAAATTCATCATTAAAATAATTAAATTCTGTATCTTGGCAGGTTCTCTGGCAAACAATCCCACATGATAATCTGCAGAGAATTTAAGATGACAAGCAAGTCACATTCCTTTGTGTCAGAACTGCAGAACTGCAATTCTGCCAATTTAATCATACAGGCAATGAACACACATGCAAATACAAAATTGCATCCATGCAAACTACTATAGCTTTTTCAACAAACTTCTCCCTTTAAAGAATGTGAATCCATAACTGTATTGGAACTTGCTATAAGACTGTACAAAACTTTTAGATAGGTTATCATAAAAATGATTCATTTCTACATTTAGGTAGTTTGCTTGGTCTTCCTTGTCAATAGTGTTATTTGATCAAGAGTCCATTTGCTTTAAGAGTAGTTATCATGAAACTAGCTTTCAACCAGATCCTCTTGCTTTAGGCAACACTGCGACTGCTTTATTTATAATTGTTACTAATTTTATTGCTCTTGAAACACTGCTGAAATAAAGAGCACCCTCTAGCATTATTTTCTTAGCTCTGTGTCAAAATGCTAAAAGGTACTTACAAACTAATTTGTATTCTAATTATGCAACTTGAGAATGATCTTGTAAGATTGGGATCTTGCCAGTATCTTAAAGGATTTATGTAAATGCTTTCCATATATGAAGCTAGAGAAAACTAGACAGTTGGTAACAAAAGCATCTTGTATATACAGAAAAACAAATTCACCTCTGAAGTGTCTCAATCAAACAGAATAGCTCTTTCAGAGGATTGTTTAATTTATTATGTGTAAATAAAATAAACATAACATGAAACAAAGAACATCTCTTTTGTTGCTGCTTTTTAAATCTGGAAAAAAAAGATTTTGTTCTATTTCATGAAAGCTTCACTTGAACCTATTTGACAGACAGTGTATGATTTACATGTGTATTCTCTGTGTTATGCTATTCTCCTCTGAGAGTGAGTGGGTAATGTGGATTTTCTGGAAGAGAGGACACTGCTCCTTCCCTGGTGAGTAACTGAGCCTTCTGAGTAAAAGGCGGCTCCAAAGATTGCAGGATATGGCAGTAGCAATGAAGAGTCCCTGCAAGGAGCTGCAAGACTGCAGCTCAAAAGAATGCTGACAAGACCAGGAAACAGAAAGTGTCAGAAACAATGGAAGAAATCCTCCTATGAACAAGAATTGCACAGTTAGCTCCAAGTTAGTCACTGAGTTGACTGAAACCAACTCCGAAGTTAGACCTGCTTGCAAAAACACAATAGGCAGGGCAAGAACTCTTTCCGAGCCCTTTTTCTACTTTTTATGTTTTGTTTCTGTGCTGTCTTCCTTGGTCATTTCAAGTTTTATCACTTATAATACAACTTTCCTGTGACATATTTTGTAATTTATTTTAAGTTTATGAGGTTTGAAGAGCTCACTAGGAACAAAAGATCTAAGATGATCCATGTTAAAGCTTTAGCTGACATCATCTGTGCTTCAAGTGCCTCTCCTCATTGTTCATCTAATTCCTTATCCCCTTCAGAATACTGCTCTGAAGGTGTTGCATCACATCTTTTTTTCTCCTGACAGGGAGCCAGTTGTCATTGATATTGTCAAAATTGTGCTAAGTACCTGGATTCACTTTCCATCTTTCTGACCCTTATACCTGTAGTCTCTCAGAAATTGTTCTTATTGATCTTCATCTCATCACGCTCTGGCCTGAAACTGAACAGACAATTTAGGACTGGGGTTAGATCTGCTGCAGAAAAATCTGAAAATTTACAAGGAGATTTCATTAGACTAAGTGCATACATTAAAACACTATATTGCCTTGGAAGAGCCTCACAAAATTCAGGTTTTGCATTCTTAGAAGGTATTTGTGGCTACAAATTTAATAAATCCCAGAGATTAACTATGGATGTGATTTCAACTAAGAAAGTTCAGACAGGAGGAAAAGGAATAAGAGCAGATAAATTTAACACTGATGTATTATTGTTTCTTAGAAATGCAGAAGCTGACAGATGGGCCCCAGAAGTGTAAATGAAGAGTGGGATATAGTTCACCTTGCTGTAATCATCTGAAAATCATCTAAGTTAGCTCTATTTGCTCACCTTGTTGTCAAGTGAGAAACAGGCACTCCCTGTGCCAAATGCACAGGTGATGAATGTTGTGTGGTTTATAAAAAAATGAATTTATACTAGCTAAAGATTCAATTAATAAGTATATTTGTATAGTTTTTAAAAGAAAGGGGAGAGGTCGCTTAATTTTTTAAATATTGTTAACAGTCCAGATTTTCATATTTTACATGCTGAACCTTCCAATGAATTAAAATGTTATGCAAATACTGTGGTATCAGATGTCAAAATAGTAACCTTTTTTAAAGAGGAGATTAATCTTTTTTTTTAATTAATTATGTTGAAGCATCTAAATGTATATTTGTTTATACAGTTATATAACATGGGTATATCTCAAATATAGAAATTTTTATTACATTACAGGATGCTCAAATTACAGTCTAAACAGCAGTTTGCAGAAGGTGGGTGTGCACACCAGGTTCTTGAAATGGAAGGATGAAACACTTTGTTTAGAAGTTATCGTATTGATAAATGCTAGTGGTGTGCAGCAGCCTCTCAAACCAGAAAAAATGAAAAAGAGTAAGGAAATTTCTTTGTGGCACTTTAAGGGAGATAGTCAAGGTGGTATAAGAGAAACATCCACTCTGCTCTCCTTCTGAGAAGCTACCAGATATGAGAAAATACAGATGTGTACAAGTATGTGAGAGATGGACTTGCTTCAGGTCTTGCTGAGGACCAGGTCAGAAGGCTTGTGCTTGCAGAGATTAGGAAGGGCATAATATTGACATCTTACCCTGGGAGACAAAACACCTCGGTGGACCTCCTACTTCTGGGAACTCACACTATTCACAAAATACAAAATCATTAACATAAAAGATCAAACAGCACAGGCTGTTTTAGCCTTAGATAGATTTTTACCTACTTCTAAAATGCTGTGGAGTCTGTATCTGTTGTTATCATCTTGGCAACGTGTATCAGATATCACATCAATAAAGACTCTGTGATCTACATCAGCTGGTCTTTTTTAGGTATGAGGTTCTCTGTCAGTTCTCAGTAATGATTTTCAGCTGATCTTCAGAAGTGTTCTGTTGGCCAGACTGGATAAAATGTGTTAAACTTAAGCCAAGCCCTTAGGCTGAATAACAATGAAGAATTCAACCTTTGTGACTTTCGTATGCTTTAGGACAAATTATCAGGATACCATCAGTGTTAAATTTTATACTATAGCATATGTCTTCAGCTAGTTCTTTTAGAATATAAAAAATGCACAAGAGTAACTATATTTAAAAAAAAAATCAAAAGTTTAGATCGAAAGTTTATAGAGATTATAAACTACACATCATGGAAAACCATCAGAGATTCAGGAAACAACCATTTCTTGTTCTGGTGTTCTTAAACCAGCATTTATGGAAAATTTCATGCCTGTATCTTTATAAGAACATTTGTAATAAAACCTAGCACCTATCTGCCATGCCAATAACTACCCTTACGTAAACTGATAATTTCCTTAAAAGTGCTTATTGTGACATTATATTTAACACACAACTTTGCAATCAGGATGCTCGTTTCAGTATCTAATAAAATTGTCTTTATTCTACTTATTTTGTAAGTTCTTAGGGCAGTTTGGAGGAAAGCGTTTCTTACCCTGGTTCAGAATAAAACTACGTTGCATCTTCACTATCCTCAAAATTTTAGCTTAATTAACTTAATAATTTCCTGTATATTATAATATTCCAGGTGCAACCTTTTTATTGTATTTTTACTCCTAAATTGCAACATTGGTAACTTCCAGTTGACTATAATTAGACCTCCCTTTGTGGATCAATCCAAATGGAACTGATTTCTGTCTACTTTTTATATTTTTGAGTTCATCACCAACACCTTGTCCATTGTGTGTTATTATATCACCCATGATTTTATTGCACAAAGTCTCACACCTATTTATTTACAGCACCCCAGCCACAGTAGTCAAGGATCTGACTGAATTTATAACTTTTTGTACTGGGTTAGAAGAATTAAGAAGGAAACTGAGAAAATGAAGTATTTAAGCAGAAAACACCTAATCAAAGGAAAATGTATGCTACATACATAAAATGTCATAATTTCATGTGTATTCAGAGCCAGAAGAAATATGATTACTTATGCTTTGAATTAATGATTCAATGATTTAAATCTCTGTGTACTCTCTCTGGCTTTTAAGGATACTGTTCTCCCTTCTCTCGATGGTTATTATTCCATTTATGTATACATTATGTGTTTCTAGCTTTCTGTTTATCCCATGCTTGTGCCACGGGTATTTAGTTAGTCCAACTTTAAAAGTTAGTTTCAGGTTCAGGATTATTGGAAAACTGAATTAGGAATTTTGTACCCTATTTGTAAGGTTCTAACAAATTAGGCTGTGTGGTCAACCCATCTCTGTTAATAATATCTGAGATGGGGATAGGGCTTTCCTACATCAGATTAATATGAACATAGATATGCTATATGTTGCAAAAATCTTCTCTCCTGCTTACATGTTAGATTTTGTGAGATCTAGTTTCAACTCCTTTGTACTTTGCATGTTATTTGCAGTGACTCAGATTATGTTTTAAATGGCTGTGGAACAGAATGACAACTTTTCCAAGGCTTTTGCAGATCTGAAAAACACTGCATACTTTTGAAAGCATTGGGCAGTTTGCTCAAAACTGCATGCATGTATTGTTTTGGGAAGGGAAGGGTGTTCTAAAACCAGTAAAGTAACAGTGCCAGTAAATATAAAGAAAAACTTGGAAAGATGTAAAGTTAATGACTCAGAAGATAAAATTTAAGAATTACCATTTGTATATCTAAGGTTGTTCTTGATATTCTTATTAAAGGTAAAAATTGCTTTGTAGAAAATCTAGAGTTTGAAAAACTGTTAGTAACTTCCATATCACTAATAAAGATCAGGTCATCTATATAACATGGGATATGGAGAAAATTTATCACTTCCCCCACCCCCAAAATAAAGAAAAGAAAGAAAGCCTTCACACCCAGAGGTATATCAGTGCTTCTTACACACGAAGAAGTTGCAGATACTTAAATTTTAATTTTTTATACTTGTGATCAATGCAGTCAAACTTAAATTTTTAGTAACTGTAGATGGAAAAAAGTTAGATTTTTGTCTTTCATGAAGCTGAATTTTATATGATGTTTGTTTAATATGATGGGTGGAAGAAACAAGATGGCAGGCTAGATAGCAAGGCTATCAATGCTCTCACCTTGTCTTGTCTCCCCCCCCCGAGAATCTCAGACTTGTGCAAACCTGGTCTGTGAAATGTGCAGGATTATGCCATTTAGATTACAGGGATCTAAGGAATTCAGGATGTTAAATAACAGTTATTTGAATCTATATTTCTGAGAAATGTGTTGTAACAACTACAGGCTGCTTTACCACATCATGCTTGCATCTCAGTGGAAGGGAATATCTTGTTACTCTGAACATGAGGTTTATATCTACTATAAGCCCCAGGTTAAAAACTAAGCAAGATTGGCCTATTTATTGTGTTATTTCCCCTCAGTTTGTCTCTTTTTCTGTTTTTGCCTCCATGTACACCATAGAAAAGATGCTAAATAGAGTTATTTGTTGTGTGTGTAGGTACTGGAAATGCAGGAATAATTTAATAATAGGAAAACTACCACTTAAATTTCCTCCTCCATATTGCTCTCAGGCAGCATCCTGTACGCTTGTTGCCTTATACCCTTCACTACTTAGAAGCTGTTGCAGTTTTGTGATGTTCTCTGTACATAATTTGTGAAGTGCTTTGGGATGAAAAGTGCCATATAAATGTAGGGTATTATTATAGAGTACTCTGCTTCACTGGAGAAGCTACATCGGGAAGATTGTTTTATTGGGTTATCTCCTAGGTAACTGTGATGCACTGCAATGATAGTGACTAGCACTCTTTAAATGGGACAGTAGTGGCACAACTACAATCTAATGGGGATAAAATTAGATAGTGCCAAGTTGGGTAATGGTGATTAACCATGTACTAAATGGATAAAAAAATTATAAGCTCTGGCTTCTTAATACACATACATTTCCAATTCAATATTAAAGGCTATATTTTCCAAGATTCTCGGGAGGTTTTGGTAACAATAAAAAATTACTGCACTATCATATTTAAGCCTCTACATTTCAATTGCATCTTAAAATATCCAAGTCATTGTACTACTTCTAAGTTAAATATCACAAGAAAATGCTTTGTTATATATATTTTGTATATATAGTTGTAGCAATTGCATGGTAATTAAGGCCTTGATTCAGCAAAGCAAATAAGGAAAACCTCACTTTCCTTGTTATTTCTGGAGGACAATTCACACATTTGAAGTTCATATTTGCACATTATGATGAGAAACCTTGGGATAGTCAGATGCCATATTCCTCCTCCCACTGTACCACCACACCAACACAAACTTTTACTTTCTCTCACCTGTGCTTCTTCATGAACTTCTTCATGAAGATGAACACTCCTTCTTCATCATTACTGTAACAACTCATTTTAAAAGTCTTTAGCTGTACATTGTGTATTGTGAGGAAGCTGAGAACTGTGTCAGTAAAATGTAGGCTGTTGCCACAAATGCAGTCATACTTCAAGATATACTTGCAGATGAAAGAAATAATATAACCAGAGAGATTTCTGACAATCATGTGACAGCACCCTGGAAAGCTTCTCATCTAGTGCAAGACTCTCATGATCTTCCTCTATGTCCCGAGTGCTATACAGAACTTGAAAAATGCATTCCAAGTGCACTCCTGGAATACCTATTAATTCTCATAGTTACTCCTCTGGAAAAAAAAATGGACCTAGATTTGGAACAAAGGTTAAATCTTAAATTGATGCTGGAGGAGTTTAAATAATTAAGGCATCTAGAAATATTTAACTACCAGTATGCAGTCTGGATTACCAGAATTTGATATTTGTGACATATTAAGACATATGAAGACGAAAGCAAGGTGGCTTGCAAAGAGAAATTTACGGTGGGATTCAACTGCCCAAATTTAAAGTTTTAAAGGTTGAAATCTAAGCCTGAGCTAGTCAAATTATGTGTCCTTAGAGTAAATGGAGAGAAAAGAGAAATAAGCATTTCTAGGGACAATAAATTTCATCATAAGATATTAAATGGGCATTTAAATTTCTAAAATTAGATAAGACAAATACCAGTTTTAATTTCCTCATATCATTCTAATCAGTTCAGAGGAGCCAAATCCAACATCGAATAAATAGAGAAGAATACAAGCAGCAATGGAAAATCTGATTGTAACACTCAAACATGAATGTTTTTTATTTATATCCTTACTGAGAATGTTTAAAAAAATATTAGTTGTGCTGGGAAAATAAAGTGATTACATGAAGGATTACATAAATACACATATTTATCTGTGATTAGTAATGATATAGAATGCATATATACTTACATGCCTTGTCTCATTTATTTTTACAGTTTTTACAAAGAGAATGTCTCAGATCTGGGGACTCATTTATATGATAAGATATAATAGGCAGACTGTGAAGGCTTCCAGTATCTGATGGAACTGATGTAACGTATATTTGACCTTTTTTTGCTTAGGTACTGGGTCTGGCTGGGGTGGAGTTAATTGTCTTCATAGCAGTCCATATGGTGCTGTGTTTTGGATTTGTGGCTAAAACAGTGTTGATAATACACCAGTGTGTTGGCTATGGATGAACAGTGTTTTCACAGCATCAAAGCTTCTCCTTTTTCCCACTCCATCTGTCTGTCCCCGTCCATTCCCCCTCTACCAGCAAGTAGGTTGGGGGTTGGCAAGAGGCTGGGAGGACGTACAGCTGAGACAGCTGACCCCAACCGGCCAAAGGGATAACCCATACTGTACATCATCATGCTCAGGAATAAAAGCTAAGGAAAAGGAGAAGGAAGCAGAAAGGTTCGTGGTTATGGCTTTTGTCTTCCCAAGCAACCGTTAGGCGTGCTGAGCCTTTGCTTTCCAGACAGTGACTAAACATCTGCCTGATGATGGGAAGTAGGGGATAAAATCCTTCTTTGCTCTATTGGAGTGCACTATTAAACTGTCTGTATCTCAATCCATGAGTCCTCTTGCCTTTCTTCTATTTTCTCCTCATCCCACAGGAGACGGAATTGAGTGAATGGCTGTGTGGGTATTTGGATGTTGGTTGGGGTCAACTCACAACTTAATAACACACTTTCTATGAAACCTTATAAAGGAAAGGTGACTGCTTCACAATAAACTTTTTTTTTTTTCCCTTGACAAACTTTATGTGAAAATAAAGGTATAACTCATTGAAGCAGAATATTAAGTATAACTACTGACAAGAGTCTCTGGTAGTACAGTTTGACAGGTCTCGACAGCAAGTAATAGAGCTTTATCAATTTGTAATAGTTGAGAATCTGGCCCTTCATATCCTTCTCTTAAGGAAGCTGCATTGTGATTACTTTAGTCTCCATCTAAGAAACAGAGGAAGTATTTTGTGACTTGCAAGAAGAATCAGTGAATTGAAGACTCAGCCACTGAGGTGTAGCTTGAGATCAGAATGTTTTACCAAATTACTGTTGCTCTGCTATCACTAACTCTATAAAAAAGCAGGCACTGACCTATTGTCAATATTATGTATTTTCAGGGGAAAATTGGAGCCAAGCTCAGGGCTCTATTTTTGTCTGAGAATAATGCAACAAAAATATTTCTGAAGCTGCATCGTATTTTCCCAAAGATTAAAAGAAAGCTGTTTTGAACCTGAGGCTGTTTTTAAATGTGCTTGATCTGATTTCATTTGTTTTATAGGAATAAACAAGGACAAATTTATCTGTAGTGGGAACGTTCTCATTGAAATTATAACTCACTAGCAGAAATACTGTTATTGTTCTAATATTTGAACTAATATTTTGGTCAGATATTGATCAGATTTCAGGAGGAGTTAGCTTTATCTTTTTCTATTATTTTATTAAGGGTATCACAAAATAAATATTGAAATATATAATTCTGTACCTCTGCATAAGGTTCATAACTCTGTATTTTTAGAACTGACCTAATAGTTATAGTTGAAGAAAAAATCATACAAAAATAAATAGAGTCCCTCTTGGTATAGTACTTTTTTTTTTAGTTTTATTTTTTTCATACTTTTTTTATGCAACTCCAAAGGTTCAAAGTATTTGCTAAGTATCCTTGTGTCACTTTACTTGAATAAGGGTACAATACATCCTGTAGCAACAACATGTAACAGCTGTAGTAAAACTACTTCACAGTAATAGTAAACTAACATTAGAGTTGTGTAGGTAAAAGCAAAACAGGTGAACAAATACCATGATTATGTTACTGGTTTTGTTAGTAGTCCATGCAGAAGAATAGTGTTGAACAAGAGATATGTTCTTTTTCCTTAAGCAGTAACTCAAAAAACTCACAGGTCAAAAGGCAGTGTCACAGTAAGAGTTACTGCTTTATGGCATCAAAAACATAGAAGACAGAGGTGAGGACACTACGGATCTTTGCTACTGAACACATATTGTATAGAAATATAGCAAAACACAATAAACTGTAAGTGTTTTGATACCTGATGATTACCCATTGGTAATTAATACACATCCACTGTGTCACCTGAAAAGAACAATTCAGCAACTAGATGCTGTTCTCTTTGGTGGGAGATGGAATCTTGGTGGGTGGTTCTTCTTTCTGTCTTTTTAAGGGAAGCCACTGTCTTTCAGAATGCGAGTACAACAGGCCTAGGAATTGAACTCTACTACCTTCTACATACACACAGGAAATGCATTATAGACTTTATCAGAATATGTATATTTGGCAAGACAGTGAAGTCATCCTAGTTTCAGGTCACCTTGTCCTGTTTTTGAATCAAAGCTTTTCATATCAACAGCAGTTTCACTTCAGTAAGCTAATACCCTAAGTACCCCCTAAAAATACTATTTATTTCAGCAGGAAAAGATTATCTATATCTGAAACTATCAGCAACATAAGACTTTAACAGTTTATGCTGACTTTGCCTCAGTGATGTGGAAGTCTATATGTCATCTCATCCTGAATCATAGGCCTGTGTTAGCCTAAGCAGTCCTGTGACAAGATTTTGGCACAGCTTCAGCTCATTTTGACAGGTTTTGTAGCTGGGTTATCGTGAGTGAGAAGTCAGGGATGAAAAGTTGTAGATCTTAATAATACATCTGCACAACTAAGATAGGTTGGATAAATAAATCATGTGAACAAGACTTTGGCTGATTCCACAAATAAAGGAAAAGAGAAAAAGGAACCAGATTCTAAATGACTCATAATATTGTCCTTAAGCTTTCTTAAAAGCTATTTGGTGCAAGCCTATAAACTAAAATGAAAGCCGACTGTTACTTGCAAGAATGAACACAAGTTAAATTTGTTTCAAGTGCTTAAATATTTTTCTTAAGATGAATTGTTTCCAACAGTATATTTTGTTTTGATCTGGGTTCATAATACAACTTTGACTTGAACCCAAATACTATCAATTTTTCACTACTACTGAAAGTCTTCTGAGGAAGCAAAATAAGCCAATTTTTGACAGAGAAAATAGAATCGGACTGTCTGCATAGGCCCAACATGAACGGTTAGGAGCAAAGTGATATGTTTGTTTCTTATGTGAATAAAGTAATGAAAGGTTTTCTAGTATTCTGTTTTTCACTTGAAACTGCAGGAGGATTTGAAGGAGTTTTTTAAACTGGTCTACATTCTTAAGTATGGAGAAGAGAACATAGAGAAGTAAAATCAGAATTTCTTAAACTGAGTGGAGTAGGAGAGGTTGCAAAGAGCTGGGGTATAATATCTCTTGTCACTCAGAT
>NW_008795138.1:3769777-3779319 GCF_000699145.1 Aptenodytes forsteri | reverse complement strand
TTTTTAGTTCTTGCACATGTGTCAGTTGGCAGTGCAGGGCCTTTTCCTGGAACTAGTGGTGCTCCTTTTCTTTCCCTTTGCTTCTGGTCCTGGCCAGCATTCTGTAGCTGACTCTACTTGAGCAGGGGAGATGGAGTAGATATCAACTTCAGCGATACTGTGATTCTGTGAACTGTCTTACTACTTGGTCTCTAGTGGGCAGTACTACCAGCAAAAGGGAATCGCATCAGTTACACATAAAAAATATGTTTTAATTTAGGAAAAATTTAAGGAAAATATGGAACTGGAGAGAGTGACCTGATAATGAAAATGTTGGTAATGGATGAAAATAGGCAGAGTTCGTTTGCTAGATAGACTAAGCTTTTTTAGTTAGTATATATTTTCTACCTAAAGCATCTATGAAGTATATTGATGACAACAGGTTTGTTTTTGGTTTTGTTTTTGTTTTTTTCACTGAAAGAAATTTGAACAAGAAAATGAAAGTGCATTTTCGTGTGCTTTCTTGAATTGGAGCTTAGGTAAGGTGAAAAATGAAGGTTAAGAAATATTGGATGCTGGAGAGGCAAGTTAACGTTTTCTCAATTCACTCTCCCCACAATGGTGTGGGCATACTGTCGTGGTTTAACCTCAGTCGGCAACTGAGCACCATGCAGCCGCTCGCGTAGCTTTCGTAGTTTGTTCTTAGCTTTATTCTTGAGAGATTGAGAATCTTTGTCTATTTAAATTACGTTGCCTCTGTTGCAAGATATGTTGAATGTTATTTCCCCAAAGAATAATCTGAAAATGAATATACTGGAGGGGAAAAAAAAAAAAAGAGCTGGATAATATTGAACTAAGTGAGTGTACATGGCTAAAATGTGTCGTTTGTTAATCAAAACATTTTTAAATGAACAGGTCTAATTCAGATATGAGATCAGACACTACTTAGAATGTGTTCTCAAATGAAAACTGTTTTAACTGAAAACTGTAATTAAATTAATCTAACACAAAAATAGCTAAAATATATTTTTGTTGTCTATAGTTATATGGAGATCATCTTCATATTGTTCATAGGCTGAAGTAGTTATGGTAAAACAGTTAAACTAAGCTAATACTCTAAATCATTAAATTTCATCTAGACAATTTCTCTGGAAAATAGAAAAAAACTTTCCTGTCATTGTGTATACTAAAATATTAGACTGTTTGCTTTTTTCAATGCATTGTTGTTAAATAATCTTGTAGCTACATGATGATTTTACCACCTGTGAGAATCTAAAAAAAAAAAAAAAAAAAAAAGAAAGAAAAACTTTCTATATTATATAGATAATTCTGTTATTATTATTTATACAATAATTTCTACTATTTTTATAGTAGTCTTACAGCATGGATGATCTCTGGAGCCACTGGGATTTTTTTTTCTGATTCTATTGAATAACAGGGAATGTGTGTCAGGATTTTGTATCTGTGGCTCTAGAGTACTTCAGTCTAACAGTGAACGATATTCTCTATAAACCATTTCAACATTTTGCTGCTATCTTATCAAGTTTCTTAACTCTGATTGTAGTGCTATGATACATACCGAGACTGATGTCTAAGAATCTTGATTATTCTAAGACATACAACACTACACAATTTACAGTGTCCACACACTTGCTGCTTTGCTTCAACTAATATCTAAACACAGAGCTCTTAATTTACCAGTGTAATAGATTCTGTGCAATTCAGGGGAAGGAAATGGAACAGAAGATTTTTTTATTGATCAAAACATAACTGTGTTACAGACTACTGTTACAGATTTAGTAATCCCTTTAGATCAGAATTATTCAGCAAAAATGATTAATGACAAACATCAGAGGAATTAGACATTTGAAAAGAAAGGTTAACTACATAACTTGTGTGAATCAGTTATCATCATAACATTCTGTAATAATGTGCTACTGAAAATTGAAAATATTCTGAATAATTTGTAGTAAATTTGCAGTTTCTCTTATTGATACTGGGAATATTATAATGGTGCAGCTGACAATAGTTTGAAAAGCAAAGCATTCAGCACTTGACTTATTTTGTTTTATTTTACATAACAATTCTGGAAGATGTTGCTACAATACAATAAGAGAAGGTGCAGGAGGAAAAAATGCTGGGTTTTTTACACATTTATCAGTAACTGTTTCAGAAGACCAAGTCCTTCTAAGATTCTATCAAAATATATATATTGAACATCTGTCCAGATTTAGCAGGAACATCTTTATTTTAATATAGTGTCCCAAGGTGATAGCACAATTTAAAAACAAAGCAAAATCAGGATTTTAGTACAGCTAGGTCAGGCTTTGCCTCTGTTCTAATTAATTTAAAACATTTTCCTTGCTTCTATTTTATCTGATGTGCAAACCCTCAAATGGTATGGATTGTTAAAACTGAAGAAAGAAAGAAAGAAAGAAAGAAAGAAAGAAAGAAAGAAAGAAAGAAAGAAAGAAAGAAAGAAAGAAAGAAAGAAAGAAAGAAAGAAAGAAAGAAAGAAAGAAAGAAAGAAAGAAAGAAAGAAAGAAAGAAAGAAAGAAAGAAAGAAAGAAAGAAAGAAAGAAAGAAAGAAAGAAAGAAAGAAAGAAAGAAAGAAAGAAAGAAAGAAAGAAAGAAAGAAAGAAAGAAAGAAAGAAAGAAAGAAAGAAAGAAAGAAAGAAAGAAAGAAAGAAAGAAAGAAAGAAAGAAAGAAAGAAAGAAAGAAAGAAAGAAAGAAAGAAAGAAAGAAAGAAAGAAAGAAAGAAAGAAAGAAAGAAAGAAAGAAAGAAAGAAAGAAAGAAAGAAAGAAAGAAAGAAAGAAAGAAAGAAAGAAAGAAAGAAAGAAAGAAAGAAAGAAAGAAAGAAAGAAAGAAAGAAAGAAAGAAAGAAAGAAAGAAAGAAAGAAAGAAAGAAAGAAAGAAAGAAAGAAAGAAAGAAAGAAAGAAAGAAAGAAAGAAAGAAAGAAAGAAAGAAAGAAAGAAAGAAAGAATCTATGCTTTTTACCTTTAGAGTTCAAATCTTGTTTTACAGTCAAATTTGATGAGAAATTGGGCTAGTCCAGCTCATTATGCTGCCAGCTGGAAGACCCTATTTTGTCAGTGGAGCATAGAAAAGTGAGGCTGATGCAGTGAAAAATTGAGCTTAATATCCAGAAAACGTTCCACTTCTGCTTTGTGCTGTACTGCCTGGTACAGAATTCATGTTGACTATGCAAGTAGTTGTTAACCTGTCATCTTAGTAGTACATGAGAAGCTATTAACCTGCCCTTCTTGCAGCAGGATGGATAATGTTTTAATTCAGATACTGTAGTGCAAACATGGAATAAATAATCATAGATTTAGTTAAGCCTGGGATTCACATTAAAAAATGGAAAAAAAAAAAAAAGTTAAATTACTCAGCACTGAATATACCTTTTATAATATTCTTTACCTGCCTTTGTATTTTTATTTGGGGTAATAGGATGGCCATCTCAGATGTCCTGTCAAGAGTACCACGTATGTAGCCCTAGGAAGCAGCCAAAGGCAAAATTCTCCAACCATACCTCACTTGCTCCACAGAGCTATCAATTATTGCAGGTCCATAACAAATACAGGTGATAACTGACCTATTCTGGAAAAGATATGTGAAGGGAGAAACCAACACATAGTGGGGCACTTGTAATATTCTTGTTCAACTAGTGTCATAAACCTGATGTCCATTTTACACAGTGGTGAAAACATGTAAAGTGAAAAGGTGATCTTTGTTTACCTGTGCTTTTCCTGTGCTTACTACTCAAACATGCCTACTTAATGCAAGTCAGGTAGCTTGGATATTAAATATACTTTATTTGTCATGGAGCTTCATTAGGGGTTTTGGCTGGGATAGAGTTACTTTTCTTCATAGTAGCATGTATGGTGCTGAGTTTTGGATATATGATGAAAACAGTGTTGCTGATACGCCAGTGTTTCAGTTATTGCTGAACAGTGCTTGCACAACATCAAGGCCTTTTCTGTTTCTTATGTTCCCCCTGTAGTGAGGCAGCAAGAAGTTGGGACTGGCCAATAAGTTGGGAGGGGACACAACAGGGACAGCTGACTCCAACTGACCAAAGGGATATTCCACACCAGATGACGTCATGCACAGCAATAAAAGCTGGGGGAAGAAGAAGGAAGGGGGGGACGTTTGGAGTGATGGTGTTTGTCTCCCCAAGTAACCATTATGCATGATGGAGCCCTGCTTTCCTGGAGATGGCTGAACACCTGCCTGCCGATGGGAAGGAGTGAATTAATTCCTTGTTTTGTTTTTCTTGCATGCGCAGCTTTTGCTTTCTCTATTAAACTGTCTTTATCTCAACCCACGAGTTTTCTCACTTTTACCCTTCTGATTCTCTCCTCTAACCCACCAGGGGGGAGTGAGTGAGCATCTATGTGGTGGTTAGGTGCCGGACAGGGTTAAACAACAACAGTGGGAAAAGTATGTCTTCAATACTTGGAATTAATTTAAATAATCACTATGAACAGAACAGTGGTGTTTGGTAATAAAATGGTGATAAATTGGAATTATTGCTGAGTGTTAAAACTGGACTCACAATATTAATGACTTTAACACTTCATTGTGGAAGTGTTATGAAGAAAAGTAACAAACTTTCAACTACTTAGTCATTCAAATCTATGAAAAAAGTTATAATAATATTACTGTATTAATGTTTCAGGCCACTGCCTGGAATACATCGAAAATCCATTTCAAATTTCAGAACCACGGTTGTAGAACTCTGTGTTTATCATTTCAAGTTGCAAGCATCTATTCAAATTATCTTAATGTCGTGAAATATCATTTCTGGTACTCCTTGTTGAAATGGCAATCCCAGATTATATGAAGTACATGTTAACAGAACCATTAAGTCAGGATGCTACACTTCATTAGCTGTGAAAGACCAGAAGAGGTTATTGGCACTTTTTTCTGCTGATATTAGGTAGAAGATTTGATGGCTGAACCATTAAACTATGCCATAATAATGCTTCGGGGCATACCAAAAAGCATACCAAAACCACTACCCCTTTTTTTCTTGTCATTGGAATTACACTGTGGAGGCAGATTTCTTGTATTCAGAAGCAGGAGTTGTGGTTTCACAAGGTCTTCACACAATCCTACTGCTTCTAAGAGATACATCACCTCAAAATAATTATACGCACACTTAATTTTAAGTATAAGAATAGTCTAACTGATTTCAGTACTTGCAGAAACAGGCCTGACTGGGAGGTTGGGATGGTATTCTCAGTGTTTTAATAATTTCTTAAACTACAGAGTGGAAGAGTCTACATACTTATCCACAATATCACGCTTTAGTCATTAATATTTTTAATACCCTTGAAGATACACAGTTTTAAGGATGGATGAGGAATATTCTTCTTGACTTGACACTTTTGTTAACACTTATAATTTATTTGCTTATTTAAATATATACAACACACATCTTTTACTGCACTTCTACATCTCAGTTGATGACATAATCTAGTTTCACTGAACCTAGTTATTTTTAAATTATATATATTCCCTTTGAGTTAAGAGAGAGCTTCTGTGCCTTATTTATTCTATTTTTATCTAAAATAAATACTAGAATAACAACTTCTAAATTAAATACCGGAATAACGTATTCTTCACATATGCTATAATATAAAATTCATCACAACATCCTTCTTTCAAGCATGAAATTCATTTAAATCAATGTCAATAATGTAACCTTTGATGTCAGGTGTGATACTAGTAATGTGTGTAAAATTGATATTTAACATTTTGTTCTGAGGTATCCAGTATAATAAAAAGTTACCTTAGGGAAGGAAGTAAATCCATAGTTTGTGATCACATTGAACTCTAAACCAGGTTAAAGTCTGTGCTATCAAATTGGAGAAAAGTAATTACAGGAAAGTTAGATTAAATCTCACTTTACACTGTGTATAGTCTGTTGCTACATTTTAGAAAAATGACCATTGCCTCTTTCAGACTACATGTTGCTCACATTTGGAACATAATTGTTTTCTTTTTAAATGAGCTTTTTTCAAAACACTGTTTATACCAGGGATTTCATAAAATTTTATCCATAAAAGACACTTAGAGAGTTTTAGAAGTTTCATCTACAGTCAAATTTATAATATTTAGTTTTATATTAGGAATGTGGATTTAAATAGTATATAATTTCTGAAAAATAAGGAGGCAAAACTGATGGTAGAGTTTAAACAGAAGATGGACCAGTTTATATATCAGTGAAATTTCCTCTATTAAACCATGAAAGAAATTTCTTTAATTCTGTTAGGTCAACACTACTCTGTCAGTAATTCATATTTAATACATAATGGAATAAAGTTGAAGGGCTTAAAAATTCCAGGGCACGTAGCAAACACTGGTTTGACACAGCTGTGCAGATAGTCAGCATTCAGCATCTGTGATAGCCCCGAAAGATCACTGGGATTTGATCTTATTTAATTTAGTTAGTCTGCTTAGGCTTCAACTATGCTAAGTTCTCACTGTTGTTGCAAACATCATTTTAACATATAGTTAAGTATAGAAATTCCAATTATGCAGTGATGTAGTATATTCTGTGTGTTACCAGAAACAATGACCAGTGACTACTAGGATGTTTAATGTTTAAAAAAAAAAAAAAAGTCTTTTGAAGTGCACCAAACTCACTGTATTAAAAGCAAACACCTTAACAAATAAATAATACCCATTTGGATTATTCTGTGCTTTATTAATTACATACAGCTGTATTTATTTTATCAGTATATTTAGATAAAATAAGTACCAGGATCTAAAATAGCAGCTGGAAGCCCAGAAGTATATCTTAGAGCATACAAAATGACGCTTTCCATGTGTTTCTCTGTAATTGAATTGCATCCTTAGCTCACATGTAGATATGTTGTCATGTAAATTTAGATATATATCTGAATCCCACCACCAATGAAAATGCTAGATATTCTATATCTATAATGACATATATTCCTTAAAATTCAATTGGCTATAACTGGCGTTGTCTTGGACCAATTCAGTTTAACTAAAACCTTAGTTTTCTTCTGGAAATGTCATTTTCTGTTGGCTAGGAATTTATAGGTGTCTAAAGTCAGTTGGGACTGTAAAGCCCTGGTGCAAATGCCTGTTATGGATCCCAGTAAGAAAGACACTCAGACTTTATAAGTATTGATTAAAATACCATTTATAGGATATAGCACAAAAAGGAAAAAGGGGATAATGTAGTTTTACATCCCTTCAGATGGTGGGAACCCCAAGTTGTATCCCTTCAGATGCTGGGAACCCCAAGTTCTGCAGCACTGGATGAACCCAAATCAGGGTACGGCATGCAGTACAGACCCCATCCAGGGAGAGGTTCATGAGCATTTTAGTCTTTAGAGCTTTATAGGATGCTCTTAGAAGTAAATAACTCTATTCAGTATTTCTACTGTCAAGCAAAAAGATACTTTATGAAGACTTGCCGCTTCACTTCGAGATAAGGTGAGACATGCAGGTGGCATAATGGCCAGATGACAAGTGGGAGTCACACCCAGGCTTCTCTGTTGCAGCCAGCTAAGTTCATCCACTGGCCAGAAGATAAGAACAATGCAGCAAATGTCTGTGCCTGCTCAGGTTAATCATGTATCGATCACTAACTTCTTGATGTGCAATAGTCTTCTGGTTAGGACCACTACAGGGAAGAATCCAATGACTACCACTTAAATGATTCTTTTTGTCTACACATCTTTCTTTTTATTTTAAGAATATTTAACATTTTATTTTACTGCAAGTACTGCTCTTTTTCATTTTGTAAGGAGCCATGACTGTTCAGCAAACAAAGTTCTGCAGACTTTAGTTCTTTCTGTTCTTTTTCCTTTTTATCTCTGAGTCCTGAAAAAAATGAGAATGGACATTCATGAGAAACTAAAACAGCTACTTCTAAACCTGATTCTGCTGCAGATGTTTATTTTCCAATGTCTTTATTCCATTTCTTTAATCATGATGAAATCTTCTTTTCCCCTCTCTTTCTACAGTTGCTGTCTTAAGCTACATGCAGTTCTTTAGAATCCATGACAACTGAGGTGGAGGTGGTGTTGAAAACAGCCTCACTCACTGTATAATTATAATTAATTTCTATAGTGTTATCCATGCCATGCACTGAATTAAATCAGAATTTATTGCAGGGTTCATAGTTTAAAATTCTGTGATGCATACACAAGGACTAATAAAGATTGAAACAGTAGAAAGTTAGACATACTAGAATAACCAGAAGAGTTAAATGAACTTCACAGTTGTTAAGCTATGAATACTCATTAACTGTACTGCTCTGTCTCAATATATATCTATATATTATATATTTATCTCCAAGGTGAGATTTTCCTCAGTTGAAGCACATTTCTTACCTCACCGAGCACCTGAATCTGAAGTTCTCTCATCCTAACAGAGTGGTCTGAACTCTAGGCTATCACTGTCTTTTACAGTGAAAGTGTGGCTCTTCCATATTTTCTATACAGCAAGAACCAATAAAGGGCCGCTTTGCCCTCCTTACATACAGCTTCATGAATCACAACTCCAAATAATCAAAGGTCATGGTTTTGAAATATTCAAGATGTTTCTTTCAAGATATTTCCTGAAATCTCAATTTCTTTTGCACATTCCTAGCCCACACTATTCTTTATCCTTTGAACTAGTATACAAGTAGTCTAGTTAACAAAAAATTACTGAAAATAAAACCCTATCTATGATTTTCATCCAGCAAGCAAGAAGTTTCTCTTCACCTCTCTATGATTTTCGGAAATAATTAGTAGTGGCTCAACAGCCTTTGAGATGAAGTAACTCAGATAATCCAGGCCAAGTGGTAGGCACTGTGCTTCCTTTAAGAGTATTGTACTCCCTCAACAGCTTCTCATCAAACTGTATATTGACAAAGTCTTTATTGCTTTGGAATTATGTGTACCTTTCCAATTGATCTTTTCTTGTTAAATACTGATTTAATAAAGCACTTCATTAGCTCAGCCATTTCAGAAACACATTGATTTTATATCCCTCCTCATTTCTTATAGGTTTGTTAACTCTTTAGCATTTTCCTTTTGATACAAATTAAAAATTATTTTACTTCCACTAACCTTGTAACCCTCCCACCCTTGGCCTTTTTGGGCAAACTCTACTAAGAGTGAATAGGTTATATACAAATTAAAAATAAAAAGCAAATTACTCATTGGCTACATATGTAGTTGGGACTAACAAGCTAGAAGGTTATGCACTGTTATGTTCACCAGCCCAGTGAGATCTATGGTGACCCTTTTCTGGCTAGGCAGCTGTCATGAAGGGAATGAATGTCCCTGAAACAGTTTGATCCTGGATGTTGCTGAGTTGCCACCCTTTGAATCTTTTTGTTTTTCTCTTTCAATATCACTTTTTTATCTTGAGTACTGTCCTGGTTTTGGCTGGGATAGAGTTAATTTTCTTCCTAGTAGCCAATACAGTGCTGTGTTTTGGATTTAGGATAAGAATAATGTTGATGATAGACTGATATTTTAGCTGTTGCTAAGTAGTGCTTACACTAGTCAAGGACTTTTCAGCTT
>NW_008795138.1:3763781-3769736 GCF_000699145.1 Aptenodytes forsteri | reverse complement strand
CATTGGTCGGCAGGTGGTGAGCAATTACATTGTGCATCACTTATTTTATATATTCTTTTATTATTATTATTATTATTTTCCCTTCCTTTTCTGTCCTATTAAACTGTCTTTATCTCAACCCACAAATTTTACTTTTTTTTTTTTCCCTCTCCAATTGTCTCCCCCATCCCACTGCGGGGAGGGGAGTGAGCGAATGGCCATGTGGTGTTTATCTGCCTGCTGGGTTAAACGGCAACAGTCCTTGACCTTCCAGCTATCCTCATCTCAACAATTTTACCTTTCTTTGCAATTTTACTTTTCCTATCTTGCAAGTATGTAGTCTACATACTTTGTCACAGATCCTTTTCATAACTCATCAATTTTTCACAGGAATTGGAGTCAAGATTATGCAGCTATGCAGCAACATTGCTAAGCATTGGAGTACAGTTAACTGAAGCATAGGGAGGAGGTATATAATTGCTCTGACTAGTATCAAATTAATTTGGGGAGATAGGTTGTTTGGGAAGGATAAGTAGTTCCTGCAATCCAGACATAATATTGTACATGTTTTCTTTTCTTTTACCTTCTGTATTTCTAATGTGGTTTGAAGGAACAGAACTGTTTCTTGAAACTGCAGGGCAGATAAAGCTTTCAGGACTTTTCAGTTTCATCAATAAAGACATGAGAAGTAGAGGAAAGGTGATATAGAGAGGGAAGAAAGAAGGGGAAAATATCTTGAAACTGTCAAAACATTTCATAGAGATCTGTAAGAATAACGTTCACTTCTGTTTCTTTATGTAACATTTTAAAGGGGACTGGAAAGATAAGTTTGATAATATTCACATTAATATTTTCAATGTAAATTAATTCTTGGATTGAATTATAATCTCTAGCATTTAGATTATGATGAATAATCACAACATGCATTGAACAACAAATATTCTAGATCTGAACTACATATCTGCTATATTTGAGCTGAATGAGGAAATGATTCAATTAGACACCCCCCCCTTCAACCCCAGGGAGACATGTCTACCAGAGGAGAGAAAGTAGAGCTATTCTGTATCACTGAACTGGCTAATTCAACTTTCAGTGCATGATTCAGACATCAAGCAGCTCCACCTTTTTTGAAAGTCTCTCCCAATACTCTGAAGAAAACATTGGCTGACTCTTGGAAGAACTCTTTCAGGAAGTGAGCTAGAATTTGGAGTGGATAAAAGTAGCCTTCATCATCAGTCCAGGAGAGTTTTTCCTTTTTACACTATGAAATATTGTACATTATCTGGAATATTTGAACTAATCCTATTACTGTTGCAATTAATCAACATATTTTTCTACCAAAATATATGCCAACTTCCATGAAACTGCCAAAGTTAAAGAACAAGTGATGCCAGTAACATCTTCCTGTGAAAGTTTTTGAATCTTCCATTCTGAGAATGGATTATAATGATTTATAATATATAAATATTATATATATATTTATATATAATTTCAGATTGTAATGATTTCTTGAGTGCTTCATATAATGTTTTCAAGGTTTAATTAGTATTACTAAAGAGTAATTTACTTCTAAACAACACTCCTCATCATGTCAAAGGCCCTTTTCATGCTATCAAGTATGCATAAATGTAGTTTTAGTATACAGATGTACATAGCCTTTCCCTCCTCCCCAAAGGAACAATACAAGAATGGCAAGGATGTTATCTTTTTAGTGAAGACCAGTAGATGAATTCTGATAACTTATTCAGTCTTTCTGAAAATACTTAAAACATTAATCTAGAAGAAAAGAAGGGGGTGATAGATAGCTCTTCATTGGAGACATTTGCCTCCATTGTTGAAGAGATGTGAATAATCAGCATTTGCTTTTTGTAACCATAATAATCTGATAAGATCCTGTAGCAAAGCATCATTATGAGAAATGCCTTTCCCCATTTCTACCCATTATGGAAATGTCACTGTGTTTATCCTAAGGGAAGATGTAGAGAAAATGTTCCTCCAGCTCCTAACAGATTTATTCTTTCTTGCTGTGCCTGGAAAATAATGCTTTTAACTGCTGTGCTCTGTCTATGAATGGACCCACCAGGAGTACATCATTGTTGTGCCCAATTCATTCATCCTCTTCCAGTTCATTTCACTGGATCCCAACGGGGAACATGGGCATGCCAGAGGCAATAAGGTCTCTGCAGTACAGCCCCACTGTTCATGGAATTTCTGGAGGGAGACGGCATTCTGTGGACATGAGAAAAAAACTGTTGTGAGGTTTCTCACAATATCATTTTATTTTGGTGCAGAAAGAAAATGGGTCACTTCTATATGTAAAATTATATTCTCTAGCCAGGTTTTATACTCTAGGGATGAAAGAACTAGATAGCATTCTGCTCATGACCTGTTTTTGTAGATTTAATTTAGAAATCTTGGTGATGCACGCAATAAAAATTCTGGAATCAGACATATGGTTTATCGTATTCCCCATTTTCTGCTGCAGTCAAAAGTGAGGTAGTGAGGGGGAGAAAGTTGTATAAAAAAGGTTTTTGACAGCATCAACAGTATAAGTATTAGAGGTTGCCGAATCCAGCAGCCCAATAAGTATGAGGCTGCTGTGACTCTATGTCCCTAGGTCCAGCCAGTGGCAAGGGTGAGCATGAATTCCTGATAGGCACACATGCATGAATACACACACACACAATACACATACACATGACTAGCCACACGGATCAACACAGACAGAAAACATAGCACTCAAACAAGCATGGATGGGCTGATAGCTTTCTCCTCTCCACTGATCAAGGTTGAAGTCCACAGACAGAATACCTACCCATATACATATATATGTATACATACTTATATACAGTATAAATTGTAAATACTCAGTCTACCCAGTAGTTGGCCCCAGAGCCCCAGATCTCTCAAGTTGCTGGCACTGAAATGTACAAGGCCCTAGTATTCGCAGCCCCACTCCATTATCAAGTTCCCAGACCTACAGTCTCCCCAGTATCTGGCTCCTAGACCTTCTTGTCAGCTACTTGCTAACTACTCTGGCTTGAAGTTCGCTAGTGGATTACATACATGCACAAGCGCAAGGATGATACTCCCTATGGAAACATACAGCCCATCTCTCTGGTTGCTCACACCCAGACCTTGGGCCCCTATTACTTATAGCCTCTCCACCAGTTGCTGAGGCACTGAGACTACCACTCATGCCCATTGTACTGGTTTTGGCTAGGATAGAGTTCTTCACAGTAGTTTGTACGGTCCTGTGTTTTGTATTTGTGCTGAAAACAGTGTTGATAATAGAGAGATGTTTTCATTATTGTTGAGCAGTGCTTAGACAGAGTCAAAGCCTTTTCTGCCCTGCCAGCGAGTAGGCTGGGGGTGGGCAAGAGGTTGGGAGGGAACACAGCTGGGACAGCTGACCCCAACTGACCAGAGCGATATCCCATACCATATGACATTGTGCTCAGCAATAAAAGCAGGGGAAAGAAGGAGGAAGAGGGGGGCATTTGGAGTTATGGCATCTTTCTTCCCAAGTAATTGTCATGTGTGATAAAGCCCTGTTTTCCGGGAGAAGGCTAAACACCTGCCTGCCAATGGGGAGTAGTGCATGAATGCCTTATTTTGCTTTGTTTGCACATACATCTTTTGCTTTACTTATTAAACTGTCTTTATCTCAACCCACGAGTTTTCTCACTTTTATGCTTCCTATTCTCTTCCCCATCCCACTGAGGGGGGAGTGAGGGAGTGGCTGTGTGGTGCTTAGCTGCTTACCGGCTTAAACCACAACACACATACACAAAAAATAAAGAGCCCCATCACCCAGGGAATGAAAAAAAAAAAAAAAAAAAGAAGGAATACAGTTTAATAAGAAGACCAGACATACTGTTGTGATCAGGTACAGGGCATGGTCACACAACAGTACTGACCAGCAACCCATTTACATATGACCCACCGTGTTTATCCTTTGTTCTCTTTTTCCCATGCTTTTTCATCCCTGATCCACCTTGATCCTTCCCCTTCCCTGCCTTCCTCTAAATACTCCATAATGTTTCTCACATTCCCACAATCTACTTAAAACCATCCCATAATAAGTTTTACACAATCCCTAAATGCCCTTTTCCCTGAATCCTATTATCCTGTAGGCAATAACCCTTCCAGTCTGCAAGGTGATCCTTTAAGGGGATATTTTCTTTGGCTGACTCCTCTTGGGATTCATGTGTGGGCTGCCTGATAGCAGTAGGAATGGTTTGTTGTTCTCCGTGATGGCCCTGGGAGCAGACAGGTCAGGGTCCTCCCTGTTCTCTGAGAGACCCAGGTTACTGGAGCTCCTCTGCCTGTCCTAATTTCTCTAATCCCTTATGGTGATTGGCCTTTAATCACATAGTCTAATGGTAAGGATAAAAGACAGGAAGAGGACAGTCTTGCAGATGGGGATCTGCTGAGTTAATAATGCTTAGGAAAGAAAAGACTCAGACAAAAATACCCTGTGCCTTGGGACCTTCTTTTCTGGAAGTGCATGGGGTCTCTGTTTATAGCTTTATTAGCCATCTGGAGCAGGATTAAAGAGCATATATTTACCAGGTAGAGCATTTTCACCATTAGCAATGCTTGTGGACAACATACTTGAGGAAATAATTTAGTGGTGGTGTTGCTGTTGTTTTATAATCTGAACAGAAAGACCTGCTAGATACCTATGAGTTATGTGTCATAAACTGAAAGGCATGTGTTCATCCTTTCTATATAGCTATACAGAACTATTGAGGGTTTCTTAGCTAGTGGATTTTCTTCTACTGAAAACAGTAACTTAGATTCCATCGTAAGTTATATTCAAATGTCACACAGAGGTCAATTCATTTTCCACATCTTGTATAACAATTAAATGGAGAGATGTTTTTCTTTCACTGTGAGTTAACAGCATGGTTCAGAGGAAAGCATGTACTTGCTTTCAAAAAATTGTGGGCTAAACTGTTCTATTATTCATGAAACATTAATTTCTGTATGTCTCAATCCTGTTCTGATTTTGAAAATGCAATCTTACTATTGAATTAACACAGAAGAGTACTTTCCTTAAATGATAAGTTTTAGTTAAAAGGAAAAAAAAATTGCAATTACAAAAAAAAACAAACAAAAAACAAAGTCAGTAGATTTTCATGTGGGTTCACTGGCCTTTTTAATTCAAAACAGAATCAATTTTATATGTTTTATATATGTACTTTATATTTCATAATATGTCTAAATTGTGATATGGCTCCTCAATATGAAACAAATGCTTCATGAAATCATTAAGATTTACTTTACCTCATGATGTATTCAGTACAGCATAGACAACTGCATGTAACACAGGTTTTAATCATTGATGTTTGCTTATTTTATTTGTTCTTAGATTATTTTTGTGCTACTGGCAGCATCTATGTGAAAACGCAGGCCTGGATTGTTAGGTTTGGATTCATACAGGCTGACTCAGTAATCTAACTGAGTAAGGTAGGGATGTTGTCAACCTCAGCACATTAATATAGACATGGAAAGCAATATGCAAAAGATATTCTATCTACTGTATGTATCAGCCTCTAGAAATGGATCCTGCTACTGCACAGGGAACCTAAGATGGTTATTTCTGCTTATTGAGGGATAACATAATAACTGAAAAGAATTCTTCATTCTACTTAAAGAACAAACTAGAAGAGCTTGAATTTCTTTCTTCAGTAAGCTTAGAAGTATTTTTCATTTATATATGTTTTCTTTAAGAAAAACTGAAGATAAAATTTACTAATGGAAATTTCCACATTCACTTAGTTTGTCACCTGTATTTCAAAACAAAGCATGTGTGAACAGCTGCTAGACCAAAACACATCAAATCTTAATTTAAAAAAAATACTACCCTTACATATAAATATAGAATCATAGAATCATAGAACCATAGAAACATTTAGGTTGGAAAAGACCTCTAAGATCATCGAGTCCAACCATTAACCTAGTACTGCA
>NW_008795138.1:3759815-3761171 GCF_000699145.1 Aptenodytes forsteri | reverse complement strand
TTTATAGCCATCCATTGCAGCACTCCAGTTGTGCGAGTCATCCCACTGTGTTTCCGTGATTGCAACTATATCATAGTTTTCCTGCTGCACAATGGCTTCCAGCTCTTCCTGTTTGTTGCCCATGTTGCATGCATTGGTGTAGATGCACTTGAGCTGGGCTATTGATCCCACCACCTTTTTTGGGAAAGGAGCCCTAATTCCAGTGTGACGATTCTCAGGTGCCTCTGTGGTTTCTAACACATCAATAACCCTTGTGTCTTTGCTGCTGCATGGATCTCCATCCCCTACCTCCACTGAGATGGCAGACTGAAGGACCTCATTAGCATAACATCCCTCGGGCTATTGATCCCACCACCTTTTTTGGGAAAGGAGCCCTAATTCCAGTGTGACGATTCTCAGGTGCCTCTGTGGTTTCTAACACATCAATAACCCTTGTGTCTTTGCTGCTGCATGGATCTCCATCCCCTACCTCCACTGAGATGGCAGACTGAAGGACCTCATTAGCATAACATCCCTCAAACTTTGGCATGCCAACCCCAGACTTATCTCTAGCGAGCCTGGTTTTATCCCTTTCCCCCTTCATAACTATTTTAAAGCTCCTTCAATTAGCCCTGCTAACTCCTGTGCAAAGATCCTTTTCCCCCTTTGAGACAGGTGTACTCCACCTGTCACAAGCAGGCCTGGTGTTGTGCAGATTGACCCATGATGAAAAAACCCCAAAATTCTGCCCATGACACCAGGCTCAGAGCCAGGTATTGATCTGCTGGCTCTTCCTGTTTCTTCCCTCATCATTCCCTGCAACTGGAAAGATAAAGGAGAACACTACCTGTGCTCCTGATCCCTTAACCAGTTGTCCCAAGGCCCTCAAGTCTCTCATGATTGCCCTTGGACTTCTTGTTGTAACTTCATTGCTGTTTACCTGAAAAATCAATAATGGATAATAATCCGAGGGCCATACCAGGTTAGGAAGTTTCCTCATCATATCTTTAACCCAGGCCCCAGGGAAGCAGCAGACTTCCCTAAGAAGTGGGTCCAGTCTTCATATTGGACCTTCTGTTCCCCTCAAAAGAGAGTTTTCTATGACAATGACCCATCATTTTTTCTTCATGGAAATGGTTTTGACGCAGGGCGTAGGCCAACTTAACCTTGGTGACACCTCCAACCATCGCCCTCGTCATAATTCGGTTCCACTTGCAGAGATTCGTACCTATTATGCGGGAGCACCTGAGAAGGTGAAGTAGTCACAGAGGAGATGCACCTGCTGTGCTGGGCAGGAATTTGTCGCCATTCCTCCTTATCCCTTAAGTCACCATGTTCAGCCAGGTGGAGAGAGGATAGGGAATCCTCCGTATCATG
>NW_008795138.1:3757930-3759424 GCF_000699145.1 Aptenodytes forsteri | reverse complement strand
TCTTCCTGTGTGCCTTTCCGTGTGAACTGCCATGCAAACTGCCATGCCACACTTTTGCTGCCACACCCTTGCTGCCACACCATGCCCTGTTTGGCCGCCCTGTTCACAGCACTCCTGGTCGCTAGTGCTCCTGAGGCTTCTTTTATAGATGGGGAGGGGGCTTGGCTGCTGTTGCTCCTGGCCCCGCCCAGCTCTCGTCAGCTGCTGTCACGCGAGCTGTGGGCTCCTGGCAGCTCTCTCAGCTCCCCCTGAGGTTTCCATGGTTCAGGAAACTCCCCTGTATACCGCACTAGAGCACTCTGCTGCAGATCGTGCAGGCACTGGAGGGGCTTATTGAGTTACATATAATGTAACTCAACTCATATCAGCTTCACTGAGAACCAATTTTTATCATAGATCTTCAGAATCACATCAAAAGAAATTAAACACATTTCTATAGATTGCTGGACTGCTGGAAGCAAACTTTGGTTATTCCAAAAAAACCCTAACACTTTTAACACCATTCTGACATTGAGAGGCAGAATTTCATTCATATGTCAAAATATTTCCCTTCAGTTTTATAAAAAAAACTTTTCACTTATTGCCATGTTGAACTTAAAATTCTCAAGAAGGTAAATAATAACATCATTTGGTCTCCATTTCCTTTGAGGTACTAAAAGGAAAAGATTAACTCAGATTCTTAGTGAAGGATTAATCTCATCAAACAAATGTAAATTGACAGGGTGGATTAATCTCACCTAATAGATGTCCACAGCACAGAATCTGTATCTGAACTAGTCATGATAAACTCTTGTATAATCAATGGACAGAACGGGCACTTACAGGATCTGATTCAGCTGACCTATCTTAGATACTTACATTTGAACAAATCTATCTCTTTCTCTCCAGTGACTAAGAAAGGAGCTTAGAGTGACTAACTCCGATGTCAAGCAAACATACTTCTAACGAACTGCAGAATCTAATGGACTAGGACCAAATTAGGACTTGACTTATTCCCACTGAAGAATAAAATTGGATTTTCAGACTCTTTTAGAAACACAGAACATTAGTGTTACAAAACACATTAACTTTTTCCTAGATGTCATTTTCGCACATCTTCCTAAACAACTTTGAGCTACATCTAGATTAATCCTGACCTGCCATCATTTAAGCTGTTTTTACAAATGATTGACACAAATTTCATAGATAAAATCAGAGCTTAGGCATTTTAGTTTTACAAGAAAATTTTATCCAGGATTCAGCTCTAGAATCATACATCTAAATGTATGATTGGTGAATGGAGTTACATCCAGTTGGCGGCCGGTCACGAGCGGTGTTCCCCAGGGCTCAGTTTTGGGGCCGGTTCTGTTTAATATCTTTATCGATGATCTGGATGAGGGGATGGAGTGCACCCTCAGTAAGTTTGCAGAGGACACCAAGTTGGGCGGGAGTGTTGATCTGCTGGAGGGTAGGAAGGCTCTGCAGAGGGACCTGGACAGGCTGGATCGATGGGCC
>NW_008795138.1:3751052-3757287 GCF_000699145.1 Aptenodytes forsteri | reverse complement strand
CTGGAGGTATTTGAAAGGTGTGTAGATGAGGCGCTTAGGGACATGGTTTAGTGGGCATGGTGGTGTTGGGTTGACGGTTGGACTCGATGATCTTAAAGGTCTTTTCCAACCTTAATGATTCTATGATTCTATGATTCTATGATCCTATGATTCTAAATTTAGGAGTCTACAATTTAGAGGTTCATCTCCAGACTATATACAGGTACATTTGCATGTATGCATGAACACAGGATTCAAATCAGTTGCTTAATCGGTTCAGAAGAGATGCATCTACTGCTATTTGAGATACCTGAGCATGTCTGAGATATTCAGCTAGGTCTAGGAGTTGTGTCACCAGGCATAAATGACCCTGCCCTTGTGGAGCAAACCTGAAGCCAGCTGTGACATCTCACTTAGATTAGGTGCCTGTGCTCAGGCAGCTAAATAGACCTCCTACAGAATGCAGTCACTGGTGTCTGAAGAGCTATTTTGCTGAACCAGATGTTGACAAACTGAATAGACGAGTGAATAGGTGCATTTTGGTGCTTTTGGTTTTGTTTTTTCTGAAAGAATGAGGACTGGAAAATTTCTTGGTGCTTTATAATTGCTTTAATAAAATCACTTAATTAATTCTTTCTCACAAAAGTATTCACTGAACCCAACAAAAAATATTTTAAAAACCCAAGAAATGTTGTGTACTTTGAGGTACTACCTTGGAAACTGGGACAACAGGTTAGCACAAAACAGTTCTGCAGAGGTAAGACAATTTGGGAAATAAGGAAAGGAAGCTGTCCAATAGAAACTGTCCTGGTAAACACAATGTACAATGCTGAATTTCTGTTCTTCTGTTAGGGGATATCTGTGCCTTAAATTCAAGTAAAAATATTACATACTGATTTATTAATTTATTGCATATTGATCCTTAAGGTTTTCATCTTATACACAGATGCAGAAAGTGTATGCTACATTTGCAGGTATTTTTTGCTTGAAAAAGGAAGAAACATTAGTTTGAGTTATTAAATAAATCTCATCAAGAGGAAAAGTATAAAATTTTGCAATTGCATAGACCTTTTCTGGACACAGATAAGTGTTCAGTTGTGCTTTATAGGTATGGTTTACAGAAAAAGGTACGCAGTTTCTTCTATTGTTTGTGTGACATTTAAATTGAAGGTCATTACTTTGGGTGTTTCACTTTCTGGATGTCAAAACTTTGAGATATTTGTACTTTGATCTAGTAAGATAGCTCTAGATATCCAATTTAGAAAACTTTGGCTTTAGAATTTTCCTCTGCAATAAGTCAGTGATGAAGAGAAGAATAACTCTTCTCTCTCAGTCACAACTTGAAGTCTGTTAAATAGCACATGTGTAATAGACAGATATACAGACCTCTGAAGTCAGATGGCATATCATGCATACAAGAATATACTTCCTCATGGGACTGCTTTTCCTTTTCATGAAGGCTGAATCATTTCCTAAACACTCCACTGCACATAGAAATGAGCAGGCTGCAATATCCCAAGGCTATTGCCAGGAATAGAAAATAACCCCAACCTTTTTCTTTCATTTTAATAACATTTGGGGTGGTGGTAGTGGTGCAGAAATGTATCTCTGTGAGTAGTACTAGTATTGCTTTTTACATTTAGCACCAACTGTCCCTGAACTGTATTGCGGTGAAGGGTGGTTCTCCACAGAAAGTCCACACAGAAAGGGAGAGTAATTGCAACAAAACAAAAATACAGGAAAAAAACCTATATCTTAATTAATACTAATTAAAAAAAAAAAAGTAAAAAAAAAAAGTAAAAAAAAACCAAAACAAACAACAAAATCTTTCTGCTAGTTTGGCTTCCTAGATATTCTTATGAAGAGTAACTGTCTGATTATTCTGTGATGTTAAGGTATGATTTTTTAATATTAGTTTGTTCCAAAGGATGAGATATGATACTTAACACTGCTGGGAAATGAGGATTTTTCTTACTAAAAAAATATCATTTGACTATCAGAAATATTTGCCACATTACATAAATATAGATTATGGTACCTATTGAGATCAATAAGTGATGGATTATTATTGTTATCATTTTAATGAATACAGGAAATTATAGTCTCCATTAGAAGTCCATCCAGAACTTCAGGAGTGATGATGTCTTTGAGAATTTTACTTTTTCAGAAGAAGAATATGTCCCTGATTCTCTCAGGTTGATGCATCTGTAATGGATGTCTCTGGATCTATGCTGAGCCCCATTAAATCACTTTGCTGGTTACAGAAGTACATCCATATGAATCAGCCTGCTGATCAGGCCTTATGTTCTGGCAAAGATCATCAGAGTGATGCATAGACAGTCTTGAAGTCCCATTTAAACACTTCAAATAGACTGTAAGTGGGACTTAAATGCTTTATAGGTTTCTGATGGCTTTTCACAGAGGGAATTACACCCTAAGTGAATCTATAGGCTGCCTACATCTTTTATACATTGTCAGGAACTCATAAGCTGCCTTTGTTCAGAGAATTTCTGTATCCTTTTCAAACTGTAGACTTCTCGCAGGAATTGCTTTGTGTTTCTAATACTGATAGCCTATAAACGTTTTAACACATGGATTTTGTTTTAAAACAGCAGTCACCAATTTATCATCGTCAGGGAGTCAGAGGGTTATGATTTTTTTTCATTGTATCAAACCCTTATTAGTCCAAAACAAAGAATAAGACAAAGTTATTTGTGGGTTCTTTTTCCCCTAGAAACTAAGGAGAAGTGTATGATTCTAATATCACTTGTCTCTGATCTAACTCTGCCTTCACTTATGCTAGTTATTTCATTAAAACCTCCATTGTTATTTAATTCCAATAGAGAGATCATAGAATCACACAGAATCACAGAATCATTCAGGGTGGAAGGGACCTCTTGAGATCATCTACTCCAATCCCCTGCTTGAGTAGGGTCAGCTACAGAATGCAGCCCAGGACCGTGTCCAGTTGGGTTTTTAATATCTCCAAGGATGGAGACTCCACAACCTCTCTAGGCAACTTGTTCCAGTGTTTGAGCACCCTCACAGTAAAGAAGTGTTTTCTTGTGTTCAGATGGAATTTCCTATGTTTCAGTTTTTGCACATTGCCTCTTTTCCTGTCAGTGGGCACCACTGAAAACAGTCTGGCTCCCTCGTCTTCATTACATCTCATAGGGTGTTTATACACATTGATAACATCTCCTTCTCTTCTCTTCTCCAGGCTGAACAGTCCCAGCTCTCTCAGCCTCTCCTCATATGACAGATGTTCCAGTTCCTTAATCACCTTTGTGGCCCTGGGCTGGACTCACTCCAGTAAGGCCATCTCTCTCTTGTACTGGGGAACTCAGAAGTCGGCCCAGTACTCCAGATGCAGCCTCACCAATGCTAAATAAGTCACATGACACAGGATTTACATTGCAAAGGTGGTAGGCAATCTTGAAAAACTTAGAAATGCATGGAGTACTTCAGATCTCTTTGTCAATGCTTATTTCTTATGGCTGTATATTAAATAGTTATAGTGGTTAGATGTGTTTTTTGTAAGTTTTTACTTATCTAAGTACTTTTATTTTTTGAGAAATACTAATTTTGATAATTTTGATCCCAAAATCCCTGATCCTTTTATTCTACATACTTAGCATATATGCTGTTAGAGGAGACAGACAAGGGTCTGAATTCACTTTTACCTATTTGTGTCCTACTTTAAGTAGTAGTTATATCTCTGGCAGATTTATTCCATTTAATGAGACAATTCTCATTAGGAAATTACTCAAATGTTTAGATTCTGACAGAATATCGATCCACAAGCCAGTATAGGCCCACAAGCCATTATAAAAGAAACAATTATGACATTCTTTTTATAGATAGTAAAGTTTCTGAAATACAGATAAAATGTAGGAAGTTGGGTTTTGTACCTACGATTTCTATTTCTTACAACTTCTACAATTTTTTTCCTGGTTGAATTAGGGTTTTTGGAGGGTTTTTTTTCCAGCCATCAGCCATTGTACATCACAAGATTTTACAAAAAGTCACTTTTGCTTTTAATTGTTTAGATAAGATTACCTTGATTAATGAGATCTTATATGCAAGGATTCTGAGATGACTTATTTGTCAAGATACCTTTGACAAAATTAGAAAAATAGAAGAAATAATTGCTTTCTGATGGCCCCAAATCTTCATGATTAGCAACTTATTTCATCAGGAAATGCATTAATTTAGTTAAACTACAAATAAATATTTCTGTTTCAGCTTTAATCAAGATCGTATCAATAAATAAATGTAGGACTCATGGCTTAGCTTAATGAATCTACACTTGTCTCTTAATGTACTTACCAAGTCACCTACACTGTGGATTTAAACAGCAGCTGTTCTGAAGGGACCCACACAAACTCAGGTACTACAAATTTTCCAGTGGTAGAAGAAACCTTAGCCCACGCTTGCAAAACCATTATTAAAAATGCACTTTCACTGCAAAGGCCAAAGTGGTGATAAGCAGAGAAGTGGAAAACATGAAGTCCATTTTTTGATAGGAAGGAAGAGAGAAAGGGTTCCTTTCTTAAAGTGAATAGAAGTACATAGTTGCTTAACTATTTGCAATATTAGCTCTCAAAAACCATTAATGGACTATTTGATGGGAATACCAGTAGGCTCAAATGAACACAAGTATAGGAATATGAAAGATGATATCTTTCATTTTTAGTTAATAAAGTTTCCGGGTACAGATAAATCTTTTATTCACCACTGGTAAGACCATGATTGGAAATATGTGTGCTGCCTTGTCTGACATATTTCTAGCATGAAGTGACTCAACAGGATAGAGTCCAGAGGAGCAAATCAAAAATGATAAGCAGTCCCTAGGATTTAGCTGAGAAGAAAAGAGAACTGTCACATTTATTCTCACACTTCCTTTTTTTCTTCTTTTTTAATAATAATTTTCAAACTTAAAAAGCAAAGGTGAAGGTATTCTCTATGTGGATGACAGAGTATAATGACATACAGCACTATGGAAGATTTCACTTAGATGTTAAATACAACTTTCTAATGGTAAGTACAGTCAAGCACTAGTATGAATTGCTTAGGTAGGCTGCAAAATCTCCCTGGCTGATTTTTTCTTTTTTTTTTAAAGAAGCAAGCTTGATATCAGTAGTGTTTAGGGTATGTTAGGTCCTACAGTTGAAATATCAGAAAGAAGGACTGGGTGAATTTTCAAGCTTTGATTGCTCTATTTTCTGCCATGCTGTTTGCTAATATATTGGCAATGATGCTAGTGTTTTCTATTAAAGTATTATCATAGAATCATAGAATCACAGAATTATAGAATAGTTTGGGTTGGAAGGGACCTTTAAAGTTCATCTAGTCCAACCCCCCTACCATGGGCAGGGACATCTTTCACTGGATCAGACTGCTCTAAGCCCTGTCCAGCCTGACTTTGAACACTTCCAATGATGGGGCGTCCACAGCTTCTCTGGGCAACTTGTTCCAGTGTCTCACCACTCTCACCATAAAAAAATTTCTTCCTTATGTCCAGTCTGAATCTACTCTCTTTCAGTTTAAAATCGTTGTCCCTTGTCCTGTCACTACAGGCCTTGGTAAAACGTCTTTCTCCATGTTTCTTATAAGCCCCCTTTAAGTATTGAAAGGCTGCAATAAGGTCTTTCCAGAGCCTTCTCTTCTCCAGGCTGAACAACCCCAACTCTCTCAGCCTTTCTTCACATCAGACACAAGCCTACACAGCCAAGTCCCCTCCTCCACTTGGGCTGGCAAAGGCAGAAGGTCACACACGACACTCTTCAGGTTCACAAGCACACGCACATTTGCGGATCTCCTAAGCACCGGCGCAGACCCTCTGTCTGCCTAGCACCCCTGCCCAGATCCCAGCCAGACAAGCGTACTGACTGGTCCCATTTTACACATGACCTTTTATAGCCCTTTTTGCCTACTCCCCACTTGTTCCTTCCTGATCACCTTCCCCTAAACACTGGGTGCCCTTACCTACTTAAAGCTGAGACCCTCACTCACTCCAGTTGCTGGCACCGCAGGCTGGGGACACATATTCCTGGCCTGACTCCAGCAGCTGGCACCAAATCCACTAACTGATCACGCCAGCAGCTGGCACTGAGTCCTTGTAGCACTGACACACATGGGATAGAGAGTGAGATTACAGAGAGAGAGTTACGAATCATAGAATCATAGAATCATTGAGGTTGGAAAAGACCTCTAAGATCATCGAGTCCAACCGTCGACCCAACACCACCATGCC
>NW_008795138.1:3744064-3750564 GCF_000699145.1 Aptenodytes forsteri | reverse complement strand
CTCTGAGCAACCTGATCTAGTTGAAGCTGTCCCTGCCCACGGCAGGGGGGTTGGACTAGATGACCTTTAGAGGTCCCTTCCAACCCAAACTATTCTATGATTCTATGATTTTTAAAAACTTTGGTAAGAGTGTTTCAAAATACAACTTTTAACCAGATATTCTACACTGACTTTCATTCTAATCATCCTATTTTCAGGCTGTCTGCTGTTACTATAAGGAAGAAAAAGAGAAGAATCATTGGAAAAAATTAAGGTAGGACTTTTTCCATAAAGGGTAAATCTTCTTTTTGTTAAATTTTTCTGCTCTCTTGACAAGACCTAGGTGTCACGATCTTGCTTAATGAAGAGTTGAGTAACTGGATATAGTGAACACTGGATGACAGGACAATGCAAACAAGGAGGTAACCCATGATATCATCAAGGAGTGATTTGGTTGGTGGCCTTTCTGACATCTGGTTATAAACCCATCCAGTCAGAGACCATATTATCACACCACCCTCGAACACACAGAAGCTGAGGACTCAAGGCATCAGTGCTGAGCTCTGCTTAGAGCCTGACTCAGAGGTTGGTGTGAATAAGTGTCATATATCCCCAGGATGGGATGGGCTGACTCACTGGTGTCGTGACTGGGGCAGGTCTCAGTTACCTGTAACAGTTACCTGTGCATGTGCGTTTGTGTATGTGTCTGTGTGAGTGAAAAGGCTCACCCAGCCTATCCCTTGTTTGGTCCACTTCGTAAGCTGAGCTTGGCAGTGCTCCCTTCCCCCAGTGACAGACATCTAATAAATTAAAATAATTTGTCTTTCCAAGTTTTGACACCTTTGAAGTGATTAAGTGAATTTTCGCTATTCTTAATTATAATATCTTAATTGCAGATAAAAAATAAATAGTTGTCCAACTGGAGATGAGATTTAAAAACAGAGAAAGCAGCACTAATAAAAGTGGCCAGGTACAGAAAACCTTTCATAAGTAAAAATAGATGTTCTACACATTCAACGTTGTGCAGAGAAATTAACATTTTTTGTTACTATAAACAGAAAACCATAGTAGAAATAAGTAAACTGTGGTTCAAAAGGTGAATGAATAGCATTATTAAAATCAATAGCTGTTTCTAAATTAAGGGACAACCTGTAGGTTGTCCTACAGGTTGGACAACCTGTAGGATACCTGTTTTTTTTCTGACTTTCTATATACTAGTAAATTAAACAAATCTTAAACTATTCTCTGGTATTTACACTAACCGGTATGAATCAGCATACAATACTGTTAAATTCTGTTGCCCTCCCAAATAATGCAACCACTACAAATTGTGTATCAGAAATGGTTACTGACTTGTGCTTGTTCTTGAAATACATCCAGGAGTTGTTTGGGAAAACGTTAGTCAGTTTGGGATGAAAGCGCACCAGCAACTCTTCCAGCAAATAATCAGGTTAGATAATTTAGTCCAAGTGCCGGGGGACTGGCGCTGTTTGTTTCATTAGTAGCTATATCAAGATCAAGGGACCCGCTGGAGCATGCCAAGACTCCCTTCCAGACTACATGCTTGGGTGTTCTTTCCATGCGACAGAATAAACCTGCTCTCCTCTGCCTCATCTCCAGCAGAATTAGAATGACCAAACCTCTATTATAAATACAGGCAGGAGTTCATTATCATGCATTAAAAAATTATTTATATATGTATTAATAAAGTTTTATTAATACAAATAAACTTTTAACATAATTTCTGTGTTTTCAAAAATAAAACTTCCAGTGCTTTCAGAATTTTTAAAGCTTATATCCAGATTTTCCAGAGAATCAAAAAATCTATTCTGCTATTGTTCTTTTTCAGCCTAATAGCTGTCACACAGTTGTTCTCAGTAGACATTTTTTTAATGCCTTGCTTATTGCTGGGAATGAATGTGATATGTTAATTAAGGATGGCTGCAGCATTTATTTGTGGTGAGATCTTGATGTTCAACATCTTTATCACTGCTAACATTGGGTGGACTGGAATCTGTTTATGTATAATTCTGGAAAATTCTGGAAAAACTACTAATTTTTCAAAGAAATTTAGATAGAATCTAAAAATGGTCGGTATATTAAATGGAATACTTAAATCCCACAGATTCTGTTCTTTTAAAAGAAACAATTGTTACATAAAGTTTCTGAACAAATCATTTAATTCTAGGAATTTTTATTGAAGTTCACATAGTGCATTTAGAATAACTATACTCCAACACCCCAAAATGCTACACTGTATGAATTGTAAATGGTCTTATTTTAAGCAGGGCACTTTTTAATTTTTAAAATTTTTTTTAAGCTTTTCTGAGAACTGTCAAGATGACAAACTGATTTTACTGAACTTTTTTCAGGCAGAACAGTTGAACCGAAAATTATAATTTGATTAAATTTTAATGTGGCACAAATATCTATTGGTTTTGCTGGATTTTTTTTTTTTTTACCAACAACCACTACTCCTTTAAATTAAAAAAAAAAAAAAAGTTGATGCTTATCAAACAGGCTTTATTGAATAAGTGGTTAAAATGCTTCAGATCTCAAATCAATAAACATACTAATTATATGCCTTAACTTTAAACACATGATTTACCTCTCTAGTGAACGAATTTATGTATTGGAAGTGTAATTTATGTTCAAGTGATTTTTTTTTTTTTTTGGTTTCAAACAAAGAAAGAAAGAATAATCCCAACAAAGGTGTTTTTGTCATCATTCAGTTGTTACTTGCATCAAATTTCAGAAGGCAGTTATCTTTTGCATTCTCACTTTTTCTTATATAAATGAAATGTATATGATCATTTGAAAGTTTCCTTTAATCTCCAGGCAATTTGGAGATCATTCTTTTACTTGCTTTCATTAAAATAGAGCGGGGAAATTAAACAAAATTAAATTTTCAGGTAGTTGCATGAATGATACAATGAGCATATTGGCTGTTTTCTCAGACTTCCCACCACCCTCATTACTACAGCTTTTGGCACATTGTATCAGGGAAAGGTACCATTTTAAAAGTGTGTGGTGTCTTCTACTAAAGATGAGATTAAAAAAAAAAAAAAAAAAAAACAACAAACCAGCAACACAATATGCATGTAGAACATATCCTTTAATTTAAAATGTCCCTGTAGCATATCAGAGTATATTATGGAAATAGTCTTGTAAAAGAATACAGAAGATATTTTTTCTTTACAGTTGGGGAAATTTCTTAAGAACGTTACACTTAGATGAATGGAATTTGTCTGCTTGTGACTTAGGCAATATGCAGTTCACTTACTTTCCATTGTCTGGTCTGAAACATCAAAAAAATGATCTTACTTTTCTGTATCAACAAATTATTTCATTCATTTTAAAGTTATCTTATTCTGTTGTTTAGAAGTTCATGACAAGCAGATTTTGAAATTAGAGCACCTCCAAAAATGAAAAACTGATTTTACAATTTTTATGACATTTTAGACTAGCTTTACTGTTGAAGACAAATGAGAAAAAGAAAACAGAATGAATCCATGCAAACAAACTGAAGACCTTGTGGCCCATACAGTGGATAATAGCTTTTCTATCCTCTCCATCATTCTTAAGTGTGAATAGATTATCCAAATTACTGTGCAGTATGGAAACTGCTTCTTATTAATATAATCAGACACCTTTGTGTGGAGAGTGATGATGGCATAGTATGCAATCAGAATTTGCAGAATGTAGCTGTCAATGCTATATCTAAGCTTCTTTTCAAAGGAACTGGTGTTTAAAATTTGAGTCTGAACTTCTACTTCTTGGAGGAATGGAAGTGCAGTGAACCTGTATTGTAAAACAGTATCAAAGAAATGCTGATTAGGAAAGAAGATAGTCTGCAGAACTGCACAATATAGATCAGGAAAACCAAATCCAAGCCCATAAAATCTTTATTTCTGCAAGATCAAAGCTCAGAACTATTCAGTTTTCTATACCTTTCCTTTATTCTTAATCTATCTTTTTGCTGTACATTCTGTTCAGCCTTGATTTAAGAAAAAAAAAAATAAAAAAAGAAGTCCATCTTCTTCTATTGTTCATTCTTGCATTGCCAAGAAGGTTTGATTCTGAGGTCTGATTTTTTAAATTTAAATAGATTCAGAGATAAGTACCATTTCCACTGCAATATGTGTAGCGTTATTATTTGCTTTGAATTCCTGTGAGGGAGCAGAGGTGACTATGAGCTGTTTCATCATCTGTCCTTAACTTTCTTACTTGTCAAACCTATACTTTGTTGGACATTTGTTTATTCATACAGATAGGAAAACAGATGGTAGCTTATTGTCCTTCCAAGCTACTGTAAGTACTATTGTTTAAAGCTTCTAAATAACTGAAGGTTAATTTCTATGTAATACATTGAAAAAATAAACTGGTATAAAATAATATTTTTTTTTCTCATTTGTTTTCTTTCTTACTTGTCAAACCTATACTTTGTTGGACATTTGTTTATTCATACAGATAGGAAAACAGATGGTAGCTTATTGTCCTTCCAAGCTACTGTAAGTACTATTGTTTAAAGCTTCTAAATAACTGAAGGTTAATTTCTATGTAATACATTGAAAAAATAAACTGGTATAAAATAATATTTTTTTTTCTCATTTGTTTTTACTTTGGACTTCTTAAATTATTATTGTTTCTCTGATACAGCTGAAACTCTGAAACATTTTTTTCATTGAATGAAAATATTCCTCATTTACAAAATTGGGTAAGACAATTTGTAAGAAGTACTTCCAAATTAGCTAATACTTACCTTCTTATTTAGGAGGGAGAATTCCTTGCTCATTAATGAAATCTCTGCTTACTATATACTATGGTTAATTATCTTCAGAGAAAAATCACAAATTATTCTTAGTTCAGGAATTTAAAATAGCATTGTATGTTGCTAGTGAAAAAGCCTGATATGCTCAAAGATGCTCTTGACCACTAGAACTGCATTCATAATTCCATGCTTCACTAAAGTCTCATGAGAGATGCACAGAGAAGAGAAGAGAAAAGCACTGTATGTTGTTGCCTGTATTCTTGCTTTTAGCAGACTGCGAACAAATACTGGAGTCTTTGTGGATATTTATCCAAAAACATCTGTTAAATAGTCATTATTAGTCTACTTGGCAAATAATGTGAGGATGTATTAGAAAAGGAAGGGCATGAAATAGAAAACATAATGCTGTTACCATAGAGATCGGAGGCATACAGTCCTTGGAAACTGCTTGAAGTTCTTACCACAGCAAAACAAATATAGAATAGATACAAAGAAAACCAAGGGCAATCAGAGGTACAGAATGACTTTCATAAGAAGAAAAGTAAATAGACTAGGATCCATCAGCTTGGAAAACAGTAGCTAGCAGAGAATATGCTAGTGGTCTAAACTCACGGATGGGTAGAAAAGGCAAATAAGGAATAATTATTCGCTATTTCTCATGATGTTAAAAAAAAACAAAACACAAAAACATTCCTACTAAATAATAAAGAAGCAGGTTTAAAAACAACTTTTTAATATATAACATGATAAATTTAGGAAATGCACAGGCAAGTAACTGTAGAAGTATGAGTGGGTTCAAAAATAAAGTATGCAAATTCAGAATGGATACCTTTAGGCTATTAAACACAATAGTCCAGCAAGGTTTTAATGACTGGAAGCTTGGAGGATATCCCAGAGGGAAACTTACTTGTCTTTTTTTATTATGTTTTTGTTGTAAGAATCTGTAGATCACTGTTAAGAACAGCATGCTGGTCTGCATGAAGCATTTTTTTTCCCCTAATATAATTGTTCTTGGTTTTTTTTAATTCCTGTGTAACCCTATACTCAAGCCTATTGTGTACAAGGCTTATGTTATTCTACTACAATTGGATTTACTGTATGAAGAATAGTACCAATAAAATCTCCTTTTAATCATCTCTCCACAATCATCTACCCAGAAACTGCAATATGTATCAAACCTCAGTATACATTTGTGGTAATGTTTAACTAATGTGCATAGTTGACTTCAACCCGCAGTACTTATCAAATATCTGGGGTCTTGCTGGAGTACTTTTGTTAGGAGAAGAAAACAATTATATGAGTCAAGTATTCAATTGTTCAATAATGTTAATTGTGATATTAGGAACAATAATTTTTTTCTGATTACAGTGTAAGCAAACACAACAAATTTCCTTGTATATTATTTCCAAGCTTACCTTTTCCAGCAAGTGTTTAAAAAAAATATAGTTTTCATGTTCCAAATGCCCCCACTCAGTGTGTGCTACAAGTGCTTCCCTGTTGACTGCCTGAGTTTTCTTTATTTTCAGGATTTATAGCTGCAATCAAAGTTTTCATGTTCCAAATGCCCCCACTCAGTGTGTGCTACAAGTGCTTCCCTGTTGACTGCCTGAGTTTTCTTTATTTTCAGGATTTATAGCTGCAATCAAAACAATACATAGAATCATAGAATCATAGAATCATTGAGGTTGGAAAAGACCTCTAAGATCATCGAGTCCAACCGTCACCCCAACACCACCATGCCCACTAAACC
>NW_008795138.1:3723758-3739898 GCF_000699145.1 Aptenodytes forsteri | reverse complement strand
CAGGTGGTGTCTCTGCTGCCCTCCGGTACAGCTGACAGGCTCAGGCACTCCCTGTGGTTGAGTTGGCCTCTAGAGCCAGGAGGGCTTCAACACATTTGGATTTAATGACCTGTTCTTTCCAAACTGTAGCATCTGCTCTACCAAAATCTTCCCGAGTTAGCACTTGCTTTGGTCTTCTGCATATTTAGTGTTTTGGAAAGTGGCTTGGGTGATTACATTTACAAAGAGAAATTTATCTGCTCCAGGCCACTTACTAGCCTCAAATTAAATGGCATACCATGGCTTGGGTTCAGATGGGTTTTGGCTAGCCTCCTCAAAAGCTGTTACCCTACATGACACTTGCCTCTTGGTTTCCTTTGAGGCGTATGTGATACCTTTGGAATCATGAGACATGATTATTTTGTCAATGTAGTTAGTTTCTTTTTAGTTCAGAATATATGACATGAGAACTGTTGGAACTGAATATATCTCTACTCTTGTTAGGGAATCAAAGTTTGTGGGGATGGGAGTGTTTACAAGATTGAAAAATTGAATTAATTTTAAATTTTGAAACAAAACTTTACTGCATCCGTTCATTAGCAACAAATGTTGTGCTAAGGATCAATTTATACACTGTGGTAATCATCATTGCACTATATACACAACTCTTCAACGATCTTTTCTTAGGTTAGCCGTGAGTACAGAATGTCATGGAGCTCGTGTTGTATCATTAGTGCTGATGGCTGCAGTCCTTGGTGGTTCCTCCTCAAGGAGGAGGTGATCAGGTCTGAGAGCTCATCAATGACACAAGCTGAGGCTGAAGTAGACTGGTGGCTAGTTTTCTTTCTCTTCCGATTTTACTTGTTTATGCCTGATAGTGTTGCCTCCAACCCACAGGTAGGGTTTTCTCTGCTCCCTATACTGCTAAACTTGTCCTATGTCTGGCAACAGCACTAACTGTTCAGCACGCACTCACAGTAGAAATAGGGAAAGCAAATGATTTAACACTTACCTTGAAAGAAGCTGTTGATTTTGGAGTAACATAATTAGTGTTTGTTGCGTAAGTACAAATATTATTTTAGCATTGTTCTGAAATCTAACTTTTTTATGCCATTTAGGTTTCATTTCTGTGTGATACATAATTACTATTGTTTAGTATTAAACCTAGCACTGGCACCAAACTCAGAGAACTTTAATTAGTTGTTCTCCTAATGTTATTTTTTAAAAATATCTCATTGCTCCAAGAAAAAGCCATTTGAAAATTAAGGTACTGAGATAAAGAAATTAAATTGTGATCAGAGGTAGCCATGGAAATTCTATGATTATTATTCCAGTGACAAACACTGACAATCATCTATCTCCTTTGTCTCTATTGTGTATATAATAGAAGTGGGAGGAATGCAAAGACGGATCATGTTAACAGTACGGATACATGCATTTAGTAGTATTAGTGAGATAAACAGCTACTTTTTGAGAGTACATTCTGAAATATGTTTCAAGTGTTCTTTTAAGGTGGCTTAATTTAATACTGATCTCATACATATGGAAAAGTATGTCAGATTCCAGTATAAACTCATGAAAACTAAAAAACTAACAGGCAATTTTACCTGTTCATTGTAGGTCAACTTATTTTAAGAATTAATTGTCTGATTACCAAGTATTATCTCTCCCAGAAATACTGTCAAATTAATAGTCAATAAAAAAATCTGTCCATTACCTCATGTGATATTTGACTAAGCTAATATGTAACTTAGTTTATGAGCTAAGAAAATATATTGCACTACATTTATTTACCCCTTACATAAAATAAAGCTGATAATCCTATTAAAAATAGGCAAATCAACAATTCTGCAAAGGGGAGAAGAAAAGGAAAAAGAAAATGACCTCTACTATTTCTATACAGTTTCTCTGCCGAACAGTAAAGTTTTGTGGTTTTTTTTTTCGTTTGAGGTGTTTTGGTTTCTGGTTTTGGTGGTTTTTTTTTTTCAAATCTAAGCATTTATAATGAAGTTCTAAACCAATCTTTTTCTGCTCAAATAGCATTTCTTTTCCAGTGGAAGTCCTTCAGAGTCTTTTTCATTAATTTAAAAAGGATTTTTCATTATCTGTCAATTTTTGAAAAGTTAGTTAATTTTATTTCAATTCCTAAGCAAGGGTCAAATGACACATGCATACACTGAACTACGTGGTATATTGTACAGAATTATAAGGTAGATCAGTGAAGTTTTATAAATTTACACACTGGTTTGTAATAATCTGTAGGGTTTTCAGTTGAAGCCAAAAGAAAGCTCCTTCTAAACTGACTGAGGTGTTGTGGTGTACAGCCTTAATATATAATTAATATAAAATGTTAAGGGACAAATATTTAATATCATAATACTATCAGTTATTTATATTTAGTCACCAAACTCTCATAGTTTTCACTCAAATACTTATCAAAGATTGTTTTTCAATACATCAAAACATCAAACTCTCATAGGATCCACAGAAACACCTATCAGAATTTGTTTTTCAATGTATTACAAAAAAAAAAATACTTATAATGCAATTTACTATTCCTCTCTGGGACTGTGAATTCTAACACATAGATGAATATGAGCTTCTCATGTTAGGTTCCCATTTACAGGTAACTGAAGTACCCCTACAGGGAGATTACATTTATCATGTAAAGTATTTAGACATACACATGTACTGGTAAAATAAACAGGAAATATTTCCAGGTATGGGAACTCAGCAACCTCCACTGTTAAATGATTAGGATGTTTCCTGACAGGTTTGTCTTTGGTCAGTTAAAATTCCTCCAAACAGTTCCTGGAGGGTTTTAAATTTAGCATGGTCCAATAACTATTCCTGACAGGCAGACACAATCACAGTATTTCACAGAATAAGAGAATTACATTGTATGGACCTGGGCTGCTAGTGCCAGAGAACAGTGGTGGGGGCCTTTTATTTTAGTAATATAGGTGCACCCTAAGATAGCCAAGGCATTTTATTTGATCCTAATGGCTTAAAAATATGTTCATTTCTGTAAATGTCCTGCATTTTGAATTATTGCTCTTACATTAATTAATCAGCAATTTACAGTAGCAACAGTATCTAAACCAAAAGAAAAATAAAGATTTGGTCGACCAGAAGTTTGCTTAAAAAGTTGTAGTTGCCATCTTCTGTTTTCAGACAAAGGATGAACTAAGGGTAAACAGAGAATATCTACAAAGGTTTAGAACCAAGTAGGGCTTGACTAGCCCTAGCTAAAACAGACTTTAAATGCAACAAAACTAATGGTTAAATAAAAACAAAACAAAACAAAAAAGGATACAGATAGTTAAGACTGAACTTAGGTGAGAAATAAACACTTAATTTGAAAAGTGTGAATCACAATTGCAGTCTTTTCTCTTTTCAGTTGCTGCCTAACCTTTGAGCTGTTACCAAGTTGTTGCACCAAATTTACAGAATAGATTGACTGGATTCCCACCAGTTTGTTATACTCAGATCCTATCACAGGGAAAAGGAGTATACTGTATATGCTAAGCTAAGAATTTTTATTATTTTATTTTAAATAAAGCCTAAATAGTCTAACAAAGAATTATTATTAATCTAGTCACAATGATGCAAACACATATTTAAGACTATATACAATTAAAATGACATCTGTAGAAACTTTCAGGTATCTTCCCCTTTCTCCAGTATCATCCCAGACCTGTATTCGCCTATACTGTATTTCACTCCAGGGTCATAGGCAGTTCCTTCTACCCAGCATAATTGCTTGTTATTACTATCTTTTAGTTACAAAATATATGTAATAGGCATTATACCATAAAATTGTAGAAAGTTAAGCAAAAGCTGAAACAAAGTATGTAACTGTTCAAGAAACAAACTGCTCAGCTCAGGATCAGAGTGGTTTATTGATTTATTAAGGATACAATCAGATGGTAATCAGTGAACCATATATTCAGGATCAATATCAGCAATAAAACAGATAAACCACAATCCTAGACATTTACAAACTGTTAATAAATTCCTGTACAATTCTAAACACTCTTCTGTAACTAATGCCAAGAAGTTTTAACTATACATACACACAATCATACTGTTACATGTTCACAGCTTTCACACCGTTTGTGCACACTCCCAGCCATGGAGGTTACCATCACCCCTTCCCCAGCTGCGGGGGCTCCTCTGGGTGCACGCTTCTCCTGCAGGAGATGTGGCTGCCCCAGCTTTGTCTGCCCCCCCTGCTGCTCCCAAAATCCCACTGACATGCCCACCATTGAGGAGGCACCCCAGAAGGTGTCCTTGCACCCTGAAGTGGGGTCCCTGCGTGTTGATCCTGCTCTGCAAGCCCACTGCTGGGTGCCGGCTGCTCCCGGCACCCCACAGGGGGGCTGCACTGCTCAGCCTGGGCAGGGGTTGGGGTGTCCCAGGGACACTGCCAACAGGGACAGACCCCCGTTGATGGCTGCTGCTGCCTTTCCACTGTCTCTCCCTATGTCATGCATGTCCATTCTCCCTCTGTATTTCTTTTCAGGATGACTCTTTCTTTGTAATTCCCTTGTTATTGTTTAATCCTGCTGATGGCCATCTTCCTCTTTAACATGACCAGTTTTGGGCAAGTGCCCCACCAGAGAGTTTTGTGTATTTCACAGACACACACACACAAACAAAAAATTTACACTCACTTTCCTACCTGAAGAAATGTTTTTATCCAGGTCATGTGCCAAAGGAAAGCTGAGTGAGCACTTACAAAGCTAATAGTCACCTGGCCATTGGATAAATTGCTGTTACTAGCTAAAACAATTCTCCAGACAGGCCAAGATGAGTTCAGACAAAGTGACAAGTCCAAACATTTGTATTATGAGCTTAACACATAGCCTGTGACATTTCATAGGCAATGACAGCGCCATGTTTACAGACCTGCATGGCAAAAGAGGAGACCAATTCCAGGGAATGCAATGCAGTGTCCTGGAATGAGGAAAAACATCTTCTTTAGTCTGTCCATTTAAAAACTATGGGAATAGGGCTCCTCTACCTCCTTTCCTTCTTACGAAAACACAAAGAAACTACATTTCTCAGAAAATAAGGCAGATAACTTTACCCATTTAAAAATCTTTCTTTACACAAAAAACTCTTTTCACTCATTCTTAAATCTTCCTCCTTTTTTTTTTTTCCTTTTTCTTTTTCTCTCTCTTTTTTCTTCCACAAAAATAAGGAAATGCAATCTAAGCCTTTCAGGACAAAAAGAAAAAAATCACGAGGCACAATACCAATTTATTTAACTTCTCCCAAACCGGTAAGGTCTCAGAACAACATCAATTAGTTTTGGTTTATTGTAATTTTAATACAAATCTGTTTTCAGAGTAGTGCATACATATTTCCATGTAAGAGTATCAGAATTAAACCTTTCAACTGACAATGTCCTGGGACCTACTTCCTCCATGAAAATTTGAGCTACTTGCAAAGTACAACCAGAGGATTCTTCTGTAACTTTTTTTCTTCTTTCCCAGGGGTTACCTGCGGCAACTAACTCCACGTTTTAATGCCAGGTAAACAGAGGTGACTGTTATGAGTTTCAGACAGGCTTTTGTGCCCAGTGCTCCTGGCTTCCTCATCGTCTTGAAGGAGCACTGCAGGGGAGCTCAGGGGGCAAATGTAGATTTCAAACAGGAAGTTAGATACCTGACTCCTCTCCATTAACTAAATAAGGACCCTTGACATCCAAGATAATTATCACTATACCAAGCTGGACACTTATTTATGCTTGGTAGTCCCTGTTTTATGTATTTGTGGCAAGCAATCTAACTTTGTGATTTAAAGTTTGCACTTGACCTTTCTTTTCTACATGTAATCCAAAATGGGTTTTGTATTCCTTTGCACCTTAGTTGCCTAAGCATAGGGTCCTAGTGCTTCCTGGGTTTCCCCAAGGTATGTGGTCTGGCTTCCCACAGCCAGGCTGAAAGGGCACAGGTATCCCACAGGCCCAAGGTCGCATTCATTAGCTCTTAGGCCATATCAGATAGTACTTGACAACAGTTTTCAGACACTCAAATCTAGCTCCTGGGTTCACATTTTTCCACTTTAATATAATATTCTCATGGCTAGAGCACGCACTCAGGAAGCATGGGATGTTCAATCTTCTTTCTGAGGAAACCATATAGTCCTGCTTTCTTAGATAGGTCTGTCATTAAATAAGGATGTCTTATGCAGCTACCATCTCAGGTTCTGACCTCTGATTCTCATTTTGTAACTGCTTGAATTAGGTTTAGTTTTACTTCATTTATTTATTTATTTTTACTAGCAGCAGATCAACAGTATAGTGTTCCTGCTTTGAAGTAACTGTTCAGAGATTGGTTTAAAGAAATGTCTTTTATTGCAGTCTTAGTAACACTTGCTGTATCAGTACTTCTCTCTGATCACACACATTTCCCACAGTCCTTTGCAGAATTTATTTCAAGCTGCACCCTCTGAGTTCAGTGCTTCAGAAAAAAAAGAAGAAAAAAGAAAGAAGAAAAAAGCAATGTGTGCATGTGTGTGTGTTTAAATATCAGCTTTCAAGAAAGGTGTTCAAAGTCATGCAAACAGTCCAAGGGGTTACAGACACGACTAAGCCAGAAATAACAGAGATATATTGTGCAATTTTATTCCTACTGTTGAGTACTTAGCAACTTAAATAAAGCAATTAACTTCAATAAGACTACTTGCTCAGCTGAGAGCTCAGTAAGGAGATTGAACCGTTTCACAGTCTAGCATGTACCACCTTTAGAATTGCAAAGTTCAGGTCTTGTAGGTGGCAAAATTATTTGTCTTACTAGAGAACTATAGTCTTTCACTTTTTAAAAAAAATATGATCCAAGCTAATTAAAGTAGTCTGGGCATCAGTGCAAATAATATTTTCTGAATATGTGTAAGGTATATTCCAGATGTACTTTTATATTAAAAAGGAAAAGTAAATTAATTCTCTACTGCATATGAGTCCTGTGTGCAAAAACATGTTCCACAAGATGAGATGAAAAAAATCTGAATATTTTCTTCTATTTTCAGACTGCTGCAGCACCAGCATTTTAGCATTCATTAGGTTAGTAGAAATATATGCTGATGAATCTTTAGGGATTTCTTTAATTCTTGTAGTGCTGGCTAAAATGCTAACAGTAGGTGCCAAACTATATTTGTTTCCAAGTATTTTTTCAATTATTACTGGCACTTCAAACTGTAATCATATAACCTTTTATATTCCCAAAACATGTTGTGATGCCCAAATATATCAACGCCATTCCAACATCCTTTTCTTTTTTTTTTTTTTTTTTTAATCAAATTCTGTACATATGAATTGAGATCCAATATATTCTATGGCTGAACTTAATTTACATTTTACAGAGCTTTACAAAGTGTGCTTCTTCATCCCTGGGGTTTTACAGAACTCTTTGTGTTGGTATTTCTTGTCTTCCTGATTACAGTGCTATTTTGCAGCTGTGCTTCTTCTAAGACCTGCTTGCATGAAGCAAAGCAGATAGCAAACCAGATTTTCTTCTGTGAAGACTTTCTTGCTTAAGAAGGTTAAATCCATCTGCCTCTTTTAAACAGCTGATGGTGTCTGAACATAAACAAGTTACCCCCTGCAATGTGTTTGCTGTCTCCATTTTGCAGAATTGGCAGTTCTAACGCAGTTCTAACTCAATTTGTCAAACTACAGCAAGCAGCTAGTATAAATGGCATATTTTGCAATCAGCTGAAAAAAGTAATGGCTTCTTTGATACTGTATTGTATGACACTGATGGCTTGTTGATCAAAACTATACTGGCTGACATTAGTTCAGATAGAAACCCTCTAAAGCTTGGGGGCCGGGGGGGGCAAAGACAACCCCACAATAATTAAATGTAGTTTTTAGATAAATTATCCTGCCAATTTAGTCAGAAATGGCATGGTCTTGGTAGGAGACATGCAATTCTTGTGGCCTGAAGCATGTGCCGCTATGGTGGATGTTGCTAATGAACTGAAGCAGGTGACCTGCTGTCCCTCCCCGACCTGAGTCTGCACTTGCCTTTGGCTGAACAGAATAACAAACAGCCCTTTTCAATTGGGCTGTTGAGTTGGATGTTCCAACTCTGTTCATCAGAGTCGGATGAACTGCAAAATTATTGTGCCATGGGCAGGAGATGTATGAAGTCTACTTTAAACAGAGCTTTTAACATAGATTTTATAACTTAACAATTTATATAAAATATAGTGTATTTCTATATAAGGAGGGGGACAGGGAGGTAGGCTGAATTGTTTGATTTTTAATGTAGGTCTCTTTCTTAAAAGTGAGCCAGGAACCAAACTTCGGTTTTATTCATACCTACCTTAACTTCAATGAGTTCATTAACAGTATGATGTTTAGTAAGATTAAAATGTTTGCTGAGCGCAGTGGGTGAAGTCTGAACCTCAGAGTGCCGTCAGAAGGAACTAGGCACAGCATAAAAGACTCTTCTACAAGTAGATTATACTTTCAGCTTTTATTAAGAGCACTTTTGTTGACAGAATGACATAAACATTTTCCATAATTGTTAGACGTCTTCAGGCATCATGAAGTAAGTGTGATACGTTTGATCTGTTAATGTTTTTGTCAGATCTCCAGCCTAAGCAAATTCATGCAAGTTGCACCTATTTGCATGTAGGGGAAAACAAACAAATAAACAAAAAACCTCCAAGTGAGTATCTACAATGAAGTATCACTAAAACCACTATCACCTTCCTTAAGTTTGCTCGAGTAGTAGCTTGTTATTAGGATTGTGATGCATATCACCTACACAAGGGACTCAAAGAACTGATACTGATACTGTTTGAAGCATTCCATATATAGCTACACTTCATTCATTTTACCAATTTGTTGAGGTTCAGATTAAATAGTACATGGCATGCAGGCTGGGTAGTGTTAACAAACCTTTTCTACACTGTTCACTGAAATAGATACGCTACTGATGCAGTGAGATAAGACATTGCCACTGATGTCATAAGACTACATCATTTTAAAGTAGTTGCAATGTAAACAATGATCCATAAACAGCTTTTAATTTTCTCTCACATATGCCTAAGAGGTCATATAACCACTGCTTGAAAGGAAACACAATGATCTTCTTAAAATATAAAAATGTCTCTGTTTTGTTATATACATTGTATGTGCATTTCTCAGTAAAAGCAGATAGAGATGGGAGCCTTCAAAGGAGACAGGATCAGATTTTCTGTTTTCTGCCTGTAAGTAGGCATAGCTGTGAATCTCTGGGGGAGAGTATACTTAGTTATGAAATATTCCAACAGAACATACAGGCCTTTTGCAGAATTATCTTACTTCATTTTATCTGTTGACAAGAACAGAAATCTCAAAGTACCTTTCTCACAGGTTATAAATGTTTTTTGAAAATTTTCCTGAGTTCATACAACTTACTTCCATCAAAACGTGATAAGTTACTTTAGACTATGTTACTAGTTTCCCCTTCCTTCCTTCCCTCCTTCCTTCCTTCCTTCCTTCCTTCCTTCCCTTCTTCTGTTTCGGTTTCTTTTCATTGCTTTTTGCTTTCTCTTCTCTCTCCCATTTGTTTTTCTCTTTTTCTGTCTCCCTGGCACTGAGTCAATTGCTTTAGATTCAACACAACATACTGTCTTGACAAAGTAGAATTTGGACAATAATGTATATATCCTGTCAAGTCATTTAAATGCAAATACTTGGGGTAAAATGGACTTTGAAAAGTGTCAGTACTAATGTACACTATATTTTCACAGACTAGACATTCAGCTTTTTACTAGTGGTGAAATATCATCAATATCCCAATAAGAGCAATTTTGAAAATGTTTAACTGAACCTTCTCTGTATAGTTTGGACATGTGTGAATATAAACCACAAAATGAATCTCAAAAATTACAAATCTAACTCAGTCAGAAGTACATTATTTTGGCATGACAGTTTCCTGGACAACAGAGTTGGGTGTTTCTGAAAGACTCGGTATAATTTTCTAAAAAAACTTATTCTAATATCAAAGCATATAGAATGTGACAAATGTGTTTAGGTTTCAATTTTAACTCTCATAATTTCCAAATTTCTCAGATAAAGGATGATCACATTTTTATTTGCCCTTGTCCCTACCTCCCCCTAGAAGCATAGAAAAAATAAAAATAAATGGCATTACAGAGATGTGCTTTTGTTTGAGTATATATCTGCATTTTTCTATACACAGATCACAAAACATTAAAGACCAGATCCTCAGCCTGCATAAGCCAGCATGTTTTCAACAACCATTTGCATTTACATCAGCTGGAGGTGGGTTCAGTGTCTTTCCCGGGCAACACAATTTGCTGCTACTTTACTGCTCTGTGAAACAAACAGACATAACATATGCAGTGATTAAAGCATCAAGCCCTGACAAGTGCTGTTTTGAACTTCTGTTCACTTTCAATGTTGGCTGCTAGAAAATATGCTGAAAAAGATTTTGTGTGTTGAAAAAAGAATATATATAACTGAAAATAATGACTGCTCTGCAACAGTATTTTTCTTCTTGTACTGCCAGGGTGTGGTGTAACTGTTTTCTTTGCATCTTTCAGAAACACAAGGATCTTGTCCTTTCCTCATTTGTATTTATAGGCAGTTTACACTGCACCTATACTCATTTGTTGAAACATCTATGTGTCTTAGGGTTTCCTGGTGCCTTTTTTATAGATGTGATATTGTTTACCTCAGTACAAATTTACAGGAAGCCAGGTAAATTAGATAACTCTCATTTTATCTTCTTTTATTTGGAGTGAAGTAGTTCTGTTAAACTATAATAATATATACTGTGTAATACATGTAGTTTCATGCAATCTGTAAACCTGTATACATTTAAATAGCTTACAAGGCAAATATATTAAGATAAATAAATTATAAGCCTGGTATTGCTCTGATGAGCCTCATTGCAGGCTTTAGAAATTGAGTTTAAGTAAATAAGCAGAATAAAACTATACTCTACTCCACCCTACTATACTTTATGACTGCCCTGTAGAGAGATTTACAGCATTGCAAGTGACAATGAAAGTACCCCTAATTTAATCAAATTATCTACTACCAGAAAACTGAAAGGGCGTATTCTACAGTTATGAAGACAATGTGTTGGGGTGTGTGTGGGGGGTTTTATTTATTTGGTTTTATGAATAACTTAATCAAGGTTGCTTAAGTAAATGTTTAGAGAAGAAGGACCAAAAGGTATGGGCTGACATAGCTCCAACAACTTCCATGGATCTGCACTGAACCTATTTTTACTAGTCTGTGATCTGGTTGGTGATTTTCTGAATTCGCTAATTCTATTTTTATTATTTCACTCAGTGTGTTGCCCACCTTTGCAAGGAATTTTCTTATACATAAGAATAAATTAGGCTAGGTTCATAAGAGGGCACCATTATCATCCCTACCTTTCAGTGAAGTACAATTTTTAAACCTGCAAAGAACCAAGAATAAACTAGAGATTTATACACAGAAATTAGATATAAAAAAGAAAAACTTTGAAAGTCAGAGGTAAAGACACTTACCAGAGGAAAGAAATGCCTAGAATATAATCCCCACCCCAAGAAATTTGTGTGCATTTTGCAGTAAAGAGATATAGGACAACGTATACAAACAATATTGAGAATTTCTGCTGTTTCCATAGTACCAGCCTAGAGTTAGCTCTTGCTTTCTAACTTTCTGGAGTTAAGAATGTTGTATTTTTCTTCCATAATAGAAAGCCTTCAATTGTATTTTTTTCCTTCCAATAGCATTCCCTGCATCCTCACTTCATATTTTTCCTGTTACTCTCATAAAAGTGCAAAGTACATGTTTGAAACTCCTTTGGTGGAGAAGGGTAAGAGACTGTCCCTTCCCTTTGTGGCCATTGCTCATTAAGTACTAGATAATTTTGTACAAGATAGCAGCAAGCTTTCTTATAAGTTTGTTGTAACTACAATAGTTTCTGCTGAACTGAGTAACAGCAATATCTTTTATGTGCTCTGAGAATATTTAGCAGATCAAGACCCTCTAAGTCCTGGGTGAGAGAGTATTTGTCCCATGAATCCCGAGTAACCTTAGGTAACGTACAGATTTAGCATGTTTAGGCATGCAGAGCAACAGATCTGTAGGAATTCAAAGGCTAGTAACAAACCAGATGGCATCTCAATTTGTGAATGTCTCAAGAATTAAGTGGGATTGTTGTTGCATTTAATGTCTCTCCTTCCCATCAACTATGTGAAAGAATAGAAGCTTAATTTCCTGTATACGCTATGCAACCCAAAATATATTCTATTGATTTCCCATACCCACTAAAAGTTCTCAGCGATTATTCAAGTTCAAGAGAAAATGTAGTACTGATCCAACCCACTAGCAAGAAATATTTAAGGAACGGAGAACTCATAATTCTGGATTTCAGTTTCTATGGATATATGCATCTGTGTGTGTAAACTTGCACATATATATGTATGTATAAAATAACAATTATATGAAGTTGAGTTTACATACATAACTATATATAGAAAGACTATACATATGTGTACATACATATCTGTATATAGATACAGATATAAAATATCTATTGGAATGAAGTCAGCCATTTGAGGAAACATGTACTTCTCAGAAGGTGAGAACAGTGTGTCTCCTGACATCTTCATTCAAATGACCGGATACAGTAGTGAGATTAATCTGAAACATTAACTCTGAAGATTCACATGCAGTATAAGTATCACATTGTCGCTTATGAGTGACCCTCTTTGCTCTGAAGTCAGGAAGGATCAACAGAGGACGATGGCTGTTCCATTTAATTTGTTTTTCTGCTGATGCGAGGATTTGTTAGTAGAGAAGTGTCAAGAGAACTGGAGAACATTTGAATAAGATCTGTTCCATTCAAACATGATATAAATTACACTCCAGTAATTTAGCAGTACAATTAGGTTGACATAGCATTCACATTCAGAGAAAGAGGAGCCAGATGTGTCACTGGTGACATGGGTTGGGCCTAGCTGACAGGAGTGTTAGCATACAAACTTTACTTAACTCTGTTGAGCTGTACCTTGAGCTTAAACAACCTGTCAATCAGTGTGAAAGCTGCAAACTCCCAAGAACCTCCCAGAGGGCAAATTGAGACTGACGACAACAGCTGACTTTTCTGCTGTACCCCATCATCTTCCCTGTGGGAGAGAAGGGTCATGTAATTCTTAAAAAAATGCATATATCCAAGTCCATTTAGTCTCCACAGTGTCAATTTCATCTTAAATTTTACAAGTTGTCAGAAGGAAAAATTAATCACCAAATATTAGAATGTGTGAAGCACAGGAAATAGCTTCTTTTCTCCTCATATACTTTTCTCCTATATTCTGCTGTCTTTCTTTCATCGCTCTGAATTTTCTGTTTTATCAGTTTTATGGTGGTTTTCAGTATATAGACATCTGGTTAATAAGTGCAAAGTTAAACCAGGCTGATAATGTATAACAATCAATTACAATACTTTAAACTTAGCCTTTTAAGTGTTCTAGGAATGTTATCAAATGCTAAGAAAATGCCTAGTCATGTGAGACCATGAATGTAAGGGCAGGGAGCTGCAAGCTATGTAGCTTGGGGAGACAGTCCTCCACAAACTTCTCCAACGTGGGTCCTTCCCACGGGCTGCAGTTCTTCATGAACTGCTCCAGCATGGGTCCCCCCACGGGGTCATAGGTCCTGCCAGGATCCTGCTCCGGTGTGGGCTCTCCACGGGGTCACAGCCTCCTTTGGGTGGAGGGATGGGGTCCTGCACAGGCTGCAGGTGGATATCTGCTCCACCGTTAACCTCCATGGACTGCAGGGGGACAGCCTGCCTCACCATGGTCTTCACCACAGGCTGCAGGGGAATCTCTGCTCTGGTCCCTGGAGCACCTCCTCCCCCTCCTTCTTCACTAACCTTCATGTCTGCATAGTTGTTTCTCTCACATATTCTCACTCCTCTCTTCTGGCTGCTGTTCTGCAGCAGTTTTTTCCCCCACTTCTTAAATATGTTATCACAGAGGCGCTACCACTGTTGCTAATTGGCTCAGCTTTGGCCAGCAGTGGGTCTGTCTTGGAGCCAGCTGGCTTTGGTTCTATCGGACATGGGGGAAGCTTCTGACATCTTCTCAAGGAAGCCACCCTTGTAGCCCCCCCACTACCAAAACCTTGCCACGCAAACCCAATACAAAAGTGTATAATATAAAAGTAATCTTTCTTATCTTATTTTCATTGCAAGAACAGAGAGGATTACCCCTGAAGGGTGTATTCCTTTTCTGCATTTCTTGGAGAAGTAACAAACGTCTCAAGACATATGTGTCCAACAAAACAACAAGGAATTTTGGGGACTTCTACGTAAATGGTATTTCTCATCTGTTATCATTTTGGTGGTTGGGATGTAAAGTAGTTAAGTTTTACTTATTAGCAGAACTTTGTTTTAAGGTAGCTTCTTTGGTCAGTGTGGTGACTAATGCACCCTGAGGAGGGTGGCATTTGTCAAGTTTACAAGTTTACCTTTCCCACCACCAGGGAAGAATTATTTTCTCTGTCTAATATTCATGAGTTGTACCCTGAAGAGAATCAAAGGAATTTAAGCAAACAAGTATAATAATGACAATCATTGTTGTAATAATTAGCTATTAATAACACATAACTGAGAAAGTATTATATACATATTCATATATAGTATTCTAAGAAACTGTTGCTGAATAGAGTGAACTAACAATGACCTTAGAATAAGAATTTATGTAGAGTGAATGTTTCAGTATGGGGCTCTGAAAATAGAAGCACAGGATGATAACAGAGATCCTAGGGCTATAAACACAGATGGCCAATTATTGATCACTAAGGGAGTACAAACTAGTTTTAGGGCATAACAAAAGTAATGACCATATAACAAAGAAGTATGAATAGATTAATTGTGTTAATGGTGCCATTAATTATACTATCAGAAAGTTATATCCTGAAGAAAAGCAGGAACCTCCTGTCAGAGGAAGCTATATATCTTGAAAATTAGGAACCTTCTGTTGTAACATTTTCCAGGCATTTTATAAGGAATACATAACTTGGTCATGTACAGAATGGCGCAACAATCTGCAGAAGCTTCCTCTGATTGATAGCATAAGCAGAGCCGCCTTTAGGCTGTATCTATAAGAGTGCGACAGAAACGAGTACTTGTGCAGGTGCCTTGCTTGAGAACTGGGTATGAAGAATTGAAACTGATCACTCTGGTATCCTATATATGTAAGTAACAATTTATTATCATTAAATGGAAATCGACCTTTGTTGCTTGTGGTTTGTCAAGTAATCTACTGCTAGTGTTTGATCTAGTCAACCACCCTTGAAGTGTGGTTGCAATTTGGATATACAGCAGTTGGTGGAGAGGCATCCTCTCTTTCCAAAAACATCCCCTTGTGTCACATAGCCATTCTTTGCTGTTTTTTCCACATTTCATGAGCATTCTTTGATTCTTTGATCGGATTGTTCTTATCAGCAAAAAAGACAATATCACAGAAGCTTAGGGAATTTACTCAGCTATGGCTCTTTTTCTCCTCTTAGCAATTGAAACAACATAAAAACTGATGACACTGACTCAGAACTGAGAGAAAATTGCCTTTGTGAAAGAGATTATAAAGGTCATTTTAGGAAAAGTAGATTTTTTGAGAAAAGCAAGTAAATTATTGTAGGCATTTTTGGAACCATATCCTCCCAGTTCTCCACCTGCATTTATTACAGTGGGAAAAAACCTAAACCCTCAAAACAGCATTTCATTAGTGATCTACTGGAAGGTCTATAAAGATTCTTCAGAACCATTTTGTCTCTGATAGTACTGCAACTACAGAACTTTATGACAGAAATAGTCAGTGGTTTCAGACTCATATAGCTCAGGCAAAACAAGACACTGACCTCATTATATCTGAACCATTCAGATACAGATGAACAGATGAAGATACTGTTTAATATCTTCATCAATGACATAGACAGTGGGATCGAGTGCACCCTCAGCAAGTTTGCAGATAACACCAAGCTGAGTGGTGCGGTCGACACGCCAGAGGGACGGGATGCCATCCAGAGGGACATTGGCAGGCTCGAGAAGTGGGCCCATGTGAACCTCATGAGGTTCAACAAGGCCAAGTGCAAGGTCCTGCACCTGGGTCGGGGCAAGCCCTGGTATCAAT
>NW_008795138.1:3714890-3723328 GCF_000699145.1 Aptenodytes forsteri | reverse complement strand
AGGTTTCCCAGAGAGGTGGTGGATGCCCCATCCCTGGAAACATTCCAGGTCAGGTTGGACGGGCCTCTGAGCAACCTGATCTAGTTGAAGCTGTCCCTGCCCACGGCAGGGGGGTTGGGCTCGATGACCTTTAGAGGTCCCTTCCAACCTAAATTATTCTATGATTCTATGATTCTATTATTCCAAACCTGGTATAGAGATAAAAAGATGTGGAAAAAGAGTTACTGGAACTGGTGAGAGAGATCATCATCTGCATTGTCAAAATAAAAGGTTTTCTCCATATATTAATGGAACTGTGTGTGTTTATATAGATGTGTATATATATATTTATATATGTACATAACTTTCATACGAAAGACTAGAAACAAATCCTTTTTGTGCTAGAAAATCAGAAGGAGTCTTCCCACGACAATAATAGAAGGTCCGTCCATCCTTGTGTAGGCAAAACTTTCTTTCTGTGTATTCTTTCCTAGATTTTGGCAGTGGAAATAATTTGGTTGAGCATGTATGTGGTACAAGACAGTTGTTTTTTGTAAATCATTTGCAACTGGAAAAAAGGGTGGTCTTTTTTCTGGACAGGATGGGTGTTTTGTTTTAAAATATCAATTGCACTTGATATTGGAGCTATGAAAATAACAAAAACAAAAGTAAGTAATAACTGAACACCAGGCAAATATAACCAATAGGAAAGAGGCATCTTATCCACCAATGCCCAGAATACTTCAAAAATATTTCAAAGAACTGTTAAACATAGCAAGTCAAATATAAGTAAAAAATTAATAGAGCTGAAAAAAACCTTCAAGACCATTTTGTCAAGATTGCCTGAACTGAGAGCAAAAATCTCTGAAAAAAGTTCATGAAAAACAGTAAGTCAGCTAAGGAATTGCTGAGACCACTTGATGACACTCAGGGATTATAAGAATCCTATGAGCTGCTACGAACATTAGCATTATCATCAATAGAGTAGGAATTACAAAAGGCTATGTACTTCTTTTTTCCTGGTCTGGATTTTTTTTTTTTGGGGGGGGGGGGTTGTGGGGGGGGGCGGTGGGACGGGGATGTGTGCATATTTCAGAATTTTCATCAACAAAACCAAGTGTTTATTTTCAAAATTTCTACATGCCTTGTCTTTGTCTTCAATCATTAACAATGAGTTCTATGAATTTCACTTAGGAATGTTTCATTACAACTGTTATTTCTTACTACCAGGATAAGACTATGCTGCAATTAATACAAAGATAAACTGAATCATTTATTTAGAAAATAACTGATGATAAAGTACTGCTTTTACAGAACATGGACTTGCATACTTATTCAAGTATTTCACTGCTACTGCAACAAAACTATGATATTTAAATGAAAAATGAACAGGTGAAATATACCGCTGCTGTAAATTAGTGAACTAGGTCAACTTTTCTGAATTATACCTGCCGATTATCTGAGTTCTTATTAAAGATATCTTTTACCTACTGAAAGAAGTTTTAACTTACATCTATTTTTGTCCTTGATTTATACTTGTATGCAAAGATATTGTACATAATGAGGCATTTTATTTCAGGTAATAGTGACAGTACATAATTATGCTGCATACAGTAGGTACAGTGATCTTTTCGCTTCTGTTCAGGGTACTTGTGGCTCTAACATATTTGACTTCCTTTGTTATCCTAGAAATTATCTCACATTTGAACATCTGACTTCCTTTTCATATCTTGATGACATGACTAAAATAGTTATTACAGTTATAATAATAACTATATATGTTCTAATATATTACTATTATTTTTACTATTGCTACTACTAGTTTTACCAGTATAATTACTATTACTACTCCTATTGATACTAACAATACTAATGTAAAATAATTTAAAATAACAAATCAACCCTTATATTTAAACATTGTATTTTTTAATAGTAGTAATGAAGAAGGATGATGGAAGGATAAAGAGGAAAATAATAACAAATCATTATATAAAATGAAAATACTTGAGTCACAGTATCTAAAAAATTATGTTCTTGATTCTTTTGGGAAAAAAGGTAACAAAGAGATTTCAAAGATTTGTGATTTCTTTTTGCTTTAAGTTGTACCATCTTTTGCACTTTTAGTGTCTTTTAGAGATGTTTGTTTTCATTTAGAAAGTAGTCCTGAACTATAAAACTAGAAAGATCACTTTTGAAGGTTGCTTATAGGCAACTAAAGAGAACCCTCAGGCATTTAAAATAAAAATAATCACTTCAGGAGACAGAAATTATCTGATCCAAATTGTTAAATTAATTTAACAGTGCAAAAGAGGACTTAAATGAATTTAGTCATATTTGATATATTCTAAGCATGAATTTGCACTCACTTGATCAATGGAAACAATATTATTTACTTGAATTCTGATGACCAGAGTTCAATAGATCATGAGCAAATTGGCTGTATTGTGGTTTATAGTCCTTAAAAAATGGAATGCGGAACTGCATGTACAATAGTACAATAGCTGTCAGTGGTCTGTTTGACGAAATAGTGACTAAAATGTGACTAACAATTTGATAGGAAGTTAGAAAATACAGGTTTGTTTCCACAAATTTCTGTGTTTCTCTAACATTTCTTAAAGTTCCTATATTTAATTGTTTTAATCTACAAGTTGACTCCTATTCAGTTCAGTAAACTATACACAGGCATATAGGACTCAATCCTGTTGCATGAACATAGGCATCCAGCACTATTTGTATGCCCAGTATGTCCTCTTTGATCTCCTTCTGAGATGTTAGAAAAGTTCAGATCTCCACTTGATACTGTGTCATACCTGACAATGCTGTGTAGGTATCTCCGATATCTGCAGGAGTATGGCACTAGACGACTCTGTTCAGGCAAGTAGATTGAGATATGATGTCTATACCTGAGCTAGGCAGTTGACTCCCTTTACAGACCATGACAAGAAATAACACTTGTAAGCTGTGATTCACCTCATCCCAAAGTGACTGCCCACACTATGTCAGACAACTAAGTTCCTTAAAGTGCTTGTTTCATGCTATTGATCGTAAGGCAAATTTAGAGGTAAACTGCAATCAAAATATGGGAAAAAAATCTTATCCTTATTCTTTAAAAAAAAGAAAGTTGGGTTTGTGTTTTGTTTTGTTTTTTTTTTTAACATTTCTGTGAGGAAAAGAAAATGAAAACACTCACATAGCCCATGACAGAACATATATTTTTTTCTTTTTTTTTTTTTTAATTGACAGTCTTCAATTGATTATTAAGAAAAACTTGTTTTTTATAGAGTTGAACTGGGTTTTATTGTATTTCTCCATTATTACAGTGAACGGAAATGTAATAGGATTGGTGCTACAAAAATGTATAAAAGTGGACAATTTACTTACAGTTGTATTCTCAAACTTTGAGCTTCATAATTAAGAATTCTGTAATTCATTTTTTCTGATCTTGGGCTGATTGCTAAAAATTGGAAGTATACAGTCCTGATAATTCCTTGAAGACATCCAACGCTAAACTGTGATTCAAGCTTTTTTAGAAAGTCTGTAGAATCCTGTGCACATAATCAATTAACACAGAAAACACTTCACAAATTTTATCAAAATTTCACAAAATAATAAGTATTTAATTGTGTACTAAGGCAGGCTCTTGTATTTGGAGGTATGCCTGTACAGAGGCTAACAGGACCTTCTTTATCACTCTACAGTATTAGGTAAGGATATCAATAGTCTTGTTGAGGAATTTTTATTGTACATCTTGAGGAGAATTAAATGCACATTTGTGCTTAACTATAAAAAGATTTAGTGAACAATGCATTGGGCAGAGTCCTACTACCATAAGCGGCTCTACAAGGAGTTTGCAAAGATATGGCACAAGCCAATTCCTTATATATACTTGCACCAGCACCAATCACATGAGGGTCAACATCAGGCACCTCAGCCTGGCATTGGGTTCATCCCCCAGTGCCAGCTCTGTTTACCAAAAGTGGCACCTGAGCACCCATATTCCATAATTGCTACAAGACAATGCTGTGGTATATCTTCTCTCATCATCTCATTAGGCGTTCCTGCCCTCCATGCCAAATCATTCCTTGGTCACAAATTACCATTGCTGAGCAGTTACAGTTTGAATTTCCTCTTCAGTCTGTAAGTATTCATAATATGGAAGTTACATTTCAGCTTGATCTAACCAGTTTTAAAGCCTTCCAGTAATCACATTGAATAAGAATGTTTCAAGTGTTTGAAAGGTTTAGCTACCTTAGTAGCATCCTCTTCAGCAAGAACTGATGGCAAAATATTTACAACGTTGTGTTTAGAGGGAATGAAAAATCAACAAAGGTAGTTGAGTATCAGTACAGTGTAATTTTTATTCTCTTTAGTTTTGTGTCTCTGACTCTTTCACTTATCACATCTGGCTGCTCCAAAAATTCCACAGTGCTATCCATTCTGGATTATGGCATAGACATACAACAAGCACAGTGGTTACTTCTTATAGTACTACTGGAACTGTGCTGGTAATATTTTACTTGTGCTGGTTCAGTCATGTAGTTAATATGGAAGAGCTCAGGGTCCTCAACCATGTCTTTTATACCTGTCTTACTTTTGGCAAAAGAATACCTGCAGGCTAACTTGGACCTTTAAAGATACCTTAAAACTAACTGAAACTGTCCTTTATATTTTCTTAGATCAATAACTCTATGGAAAAACTTTCATATCAAGACACCTCAAAGCAAATCAATGATGATGTTGCTGAAGCCTTTCAGGTAAAGTTGAGTCAGGTGGAGGCCAAAAAAAAGAAAAAGTTCAAAGAGAATTAACTACTATTTCCCTGTTATAAGAAATTCACATTCCAAGGATGAAAATGTACATGTTCCTTGCAGATCTTTTTTTCTCACTGGATTGAACTTAGAATTAGTGAAGTAGATAACAGCATCACCCTTTAAAAATAATCATGGCCATTTATGATGAACAGGCATGCATATGAGAAGTAAGGCCAAAAAAAGGGGGAGTGAAAGAGAGATGTAATTGCAGGTTAAAAGATAAAAAAAGTAAACTGGAAATGTAAATATTTTATGTCAGTTTTAAATAGATTTCTTTATTCAAAGTTTTTGTCCCTTTCACATTGTCAGTATATCTTGAAATTAATCAATAGGTAAAAATATTCACAAGTTACCAATGGCATTTTCCATTTTAAACATAGAAGGGAGTTTGTCTGGTTGGTTGGGTTTTTTTACAAGAACTATTTTTAAGTGAGCCACTACTGTTCTGCAGGTAGTTTAGAAACAAGTAGCTGGCTAGTGGAACAAAAGGGTTAATACTTGCACTCTTGCTTTATTGCAGAGAATTTGGCAAGAGTATGTCAAATAGTTCTAGTGAGGAGGTATCTCTCATCTGTTGGGATAACATGTTTCTCTCTTCACAAGAATAAAGACTAAATTCCTGTTGGTATTAGGCATCATCTCTGACTCATCTTCTGTAACAATCAAATCAATAAGAGCAAAAGTGTTGAGTGTCTTCTTATTCCCTTCCAAATACAAAAAAGTAAGTAGACTTCCCTGTCCCAGATAAATTTTATTCTAGAAAGATTAAATTGTTTTTTATTCCCTAAGGGAAATATTCTATCAAACAGGTTAATTAAGAGTTCCAGTAACCAAGCTGTCATTTCTAATCAGGAAATAGCTAGCTGATATAAGTCACTAAATATTGTTCATTGCATATTAAAGAAGATTGATTCCCTCTTGGGTTACTCCAAATTTTCAAGTATACCTCCACTAGTTAATACAGTCAATAAAATACAGATGATCCAGTGTTCTTCAATTTTTTTATTATAGATTGTTGGCAATCTGTATAATGGCAGGTTTGTAAAACTTCTGGAGTACAGTGAAAGCGTGCTCTCATTTTCCTTAGATGAGAAGACATATCTATGGAAAGACAAAACATTTATGAACTTAAGAACTGTATAATGATTTGTTGACTGATAAGTGGATATTGCCAAAATAGTCTCTGATTTCTATGATATTCTATCTTTTTAATTGACTTTAGTCAGGCTGGAGGGCCACATAGGAAAAGCAATCAGCTGAGACCTTGAAACTTTTTACAATTGCAGAGGAGGAATATGAATTCAATAACAGCAACCAGATGATGAATACTTCATTTAGGAAGAAAAATGGAGTTCTGAATGCTGTAATTAATGTCTTCAAACTTGGTATCCTGTATTTGCATGCCTTACTGAGCGATAAGGCTGTGCAAGGACATATGAGCATGTAGAAATAAATGTTTTATTCAATACATGCATTTCTGTCTTCTACTTCCAAATTAATTAATGATTTTTCTCAAATGTATTCATTTAAACATTTTTAAATTATTAAAATGTTACATCTCTCTCTTTATATGATATATGAGCAATTAATTAAAATAATTTTAAATATGACTGGGTAGATAGCTTAATGATTTAAGTGTTTAAATACACCAAAATGTGCCCTTTTATTGAAATTTTTGCCATTGACTTAAAAGAAATTAAAATTTTGTCATGAGAAACGGGTTTCTGATAAAGACACTCGGGTTTATAATTTCAGAACATTGTTTGTTATCGATGTTTTTAAATGAAGAGATACTGCCAACTTGGAAAACATGATTTATCTTCAGCATCACAAATTAAATATATTATTAGAAAAAAGTTTACAAATTTCCCATATAAGGTGGGATTCACTTACTCAGTGTTCTTGGGTTTTGGTGGTGTTTTTTTTTTCTTTTATTAATCCAGGGTAAACATAGAATCATCAAATCATTGAATCATTGAATCATAGAATGGTTTGGGTTGGAAAGGACCTTCAAAGATCATCCAGTTCCAACCCCCCTGCCATGGGCAGGGATACCTTCCACTAGATCAGGTTGCTCAAAGCCCCATCCAACCTAACTTTGAACACTTCCGATGATGGGGCATCAACATCTTCTCAGGGCAACCTGTTCGAGTGTCTCACCACCCTCATCATAAAAAATTTCCTCCTTATGTCCAATCTAAACCTACCTTCTTTCAGTTTAAAACCATTGCCCCTTTTCCTGTCACTGCAGGCCTTGGTGAAAAGTCTTTCTCTGCCTTTTTTATAAACCCCCTTTAAGTATTGAAAGGCCGCAACAAAGTCTCCCTGGAGCCTTCTCTTCTCCAGGCTGAACAACCCCAAGTCTCTCAACCTTTCTCCATAGGAGAGGTGTTCCAACCCTCTGATCATTTTCATGGCCCTCCTCTGGAGCCACTCTAACAGGTCCATGTCTTTCTTGTACTTGGGACCTCGGAGCTGGATGCAGTACTCCAGGTAGGGGTCAAATGAGAGAGCATCTTCTCTTTAATGGAAAAGGAATACTTCTTGTGAGACAAAACTGAGGAACTCTTTCTTATATATTTAAAAAATACAAGTACTTATGTTCTGTGAAGAAAATCTGAGACTACTTACTGCAACATTTCTTCACTCATCAGAGTGTACACACATCAGATGCAAAAAAAAAAAAAGATTTTTTTTTTCATGACAGTTTAGAGACAAGAGAGAAATAAATTACCTAGGAAAAGTCTTTATTTATTCTTTTATTTTCTATCAGATTTCCCTTTTCTAGGAAAGCACTCCACTATGATCATTAAACTATTGATTCTATGGTTGATGAAGAAGATGATGTGGGAAAAGTACTGGTAATGGTTGGGAAATCCTTTACCAAAGACCTTTTCTTGCATCCTCTGTGTAAGGGAGTAGCGAGCATGGGCTGCTCTTCAAGGAAGGGGAGCTCAGGGCAGAGGGTGACAGGGAAGAAGGCAGGGCAGTGGACTTGACAGTAAGGGTGCGATCCCACAGCAAGAAGAGCAAAGCAGGCCTGGTGACATTAACCACACTTGTCCAACAGATCACAAGAGAAGATGACAAAGACCAGCAAGTTTGGGCCAAGGTAAAACGAAGAAGTCAGGTCAACAAGATGACATCAAGATCAGTAGGGAATACAGCCAGGCTCAGGGCTACCTGCAACGTAGACAGTCAAAAGGACAGTTTCCCTTCTGGAGTGTTTTAATTTTCATTTCTTAAAGTCAGTTAACAGTTCTCTTTAACTGCCTCAACAACTATTCTAGTGACATCTCAGATGCTCAAGTATGTCCCATCCCAACCTCCAGCTACTACCTTGGAGGCACATGGTTCTTTTACCTCTTATGTGACATATCTCCCAACTCCATGGGGATGCCTTTGATAACTTAGAGCATTTCAAGTGGCAAAAGCTGCCTACATTTAAGCAAGTAAACAGTGTTTTGTCTCTGTACATAACAACATATTGCTCATCTTAAACTTTTGTTGTTGTCCTGGTTTCGGCAGGGATAGAGTTAATTTCCTTCCTAGTAGCTGGTACAGTGCTGTGTTTTGGATTTAGGATGAGAACAAAGTTGATAACACACCGATGTTTTAGTTGTTGCTAGGTAATGCTTACACTAGCCA
>NW_008795138.1:3705018-3714489 GCF_000699145.1 Aptenodytes forsteri | reverse complement strand
CGTGGTGCTCAGTTGCCGACTGAGGTTAAACCACGACAGTTGTGAAACTGGTGTTCTGATTCTTCTCAAAAGTCAGTATGCAGGTAGGAATGTCAGACTGCCACATGGTGCTGTGCGGAAAGGAGAAGTAAGAAGGCACTGTCATGTTGTGTGTATGTAAAAGTCAGTAATAAGACACAAATATATAGAGAATAAAAGCTTTTATTTTCCCTCAACCTTTCCATCTGACTTGTATTTTTGCTTTCCTAGGCTCATGTTCATAAGTTTTCCAAAGCTTTGTCTCTGAAACTTTCTTACTATCTTGGAGGTACGTTGCAATTTTCTCTCATTGAACTGCTAAACAGTACCCTAGCAATTCAAGGAACAGGTTTCAAAAGGAGAACTTCTTTCAAGGGATATAACTTCATAAGTGAGACTTGATAACTCACCAGAAGAGCACTGAAGAACAGTTATTAATGCGTGTTACCAAAGCATACAACAGGGCATAATTTCTTCAATGGCTACAAGGAGCCAGCACATTTATGATGGATTTACTGTGCCAGCACAAGAATGAGGCACAAATACAAGTAGTAAGAAGTGTCAGGAAAGGGTTAAAAATTAAACAGGAGTACTACATTATTAAGGATTCAAATAAAGCATCATGTTCTAGAAGATAAAACAGATATTTATATACTGAAAATAAAGGATACTGTAAAAATGACAGAGAGATAAATGAAATGAGCTGAAAGAGTCAAATAGATTCATTTTCTGCTGCATGGTGGACATAACACTAACTGGTTGGGCTTAGTATATCACTGTGCACATCAACTACATCAGAAAAGTATGTGAAAAGTAGAAAATTCACTTTCCATGTGGATAAACTTAATGTGTGGTAAGCAGTATGGCGCGGAGGCAAATTAAGGAAACTTGAAAAGCAATAGCAGGCACTGGAAGTTTATGGTACCTCTACAACCAATGCCAGTTATAAGAAATAGAAATTGGTGCTCCTTTAATGGTATTTTCTTAAACAGTGCCATCCTAATATGTTTTGTAACCAAATACTGTCAGAAAGCAACACTATTAAATTTTAAGAAGTTACATAACTATTCCATTTAGTGAAACTGCTTTGACTGAGTGTGGATAAAGGCTCATGTGAAGTTTTAAATCAGATTGCAAACTTAACGCAAATTCCTTCTGCAAAACAAAAGACCTCACAAGTGGTGTGAGCTGAAATTATGATCCCACTCATCTGATATACTTTGTATTGACAAATGTTAAAGAAAAAAATATCATGATGAAACTCAAAAAGTAGTATGTGGAATTTTAGCAACAAACAGAAATTAGAAATGGTATTCATTTTTTAAATGTCAGGCTCACTTTAATTCAGGCTTTTTAATAACTGGATTAATGGTGGGGTTTTTTTTTCTTTTTTTTTTTTTCTTATATTGAAATCATTAAAGTGGTGTTTGTTCAGTGTTTCAGATGGATGCCCATCAGCAAACCCTTCTGCTAAGGAAAAGGGGGGAGGGGTGTTGGGTTTTTTTACTTCCCATTTGACTTCAGCTAAACTTGAAATTATTTCAGACATAGAAAAGATGAATTCAATATTATGAGTAGAGGGGAGCTCCATTTTCTTTATTCTTCGACGCAAATTTTTTATTCTAGTCTCAGGTGAATGACAACCCCTGCTCCTAATGGACTTACTCCTGAGGATTTGGTAGATACCAATCATTTTGTGTGTGTGTTTGGAGTTCTCTGAAAAACCTAAGAGGACATCCTTTCTGATGAGGAGCGGCTGAGGGAACTGGGGTTGTTTAGCCTGGAGAAAAGGAGGCTGAGGGGAGACCTCATCGCTCTCTACAACTACCTGAAAGGAGGTTGTAGCGAGGTGGGTGTCGGTCTCTTCTCCCAAGTAACATACTGAAAGAGTGGTGAAACATTGGACCAGGCTGCCCAGGGAAGTGGTGGAGTCCCCATCCCTGGAGGTATTTAAAAGACAAGTAGATGAGGCACTTAGGGACATGGTTTAGTGGGCATGGTGGTGTTGGGTCGACGGTTGGACTCGATGATCTTAGAGGTCTTTTCCAACCTCAATGATTCTATGATTCTATGATTCTCCAGAAGCTGGAAGAGAGAGTCCAAATGATTTTGCTTGTGGTTTTGGGCAATATTAATTAATAGTCTGAAGGTGTGCTAGAAACATATCAAATGAGTTAAGCAAGACCTTAACTGACCCAAGGACTGGGGAAAAAGTTTGATCATTTCCCACAGCCCATCAACTCCCACAAAACTTCCCTCAACAAGAGACGAAGTAAAAATACACTTAGCCAGTATAGTACAAGTTAAAACACTGCAAAACCAGAACAAAAGCCCACTGACAAATGAGAAATAATCCAGAACATATTTAATTGTTTCTAACATCATCTAAAAGTCATATATTGACTTTCTCACTGTTAGGTGCCCTTCAAAATTTGTTTTCTATTTATCTGACATGGTAACATGATGCAACACAAATAATATATGAATTTGTTTTGGAAAGCTATTCACATCCAAAGAACATGTACAGTTATTAATTTTTATTTTCCGTTGTTTTGCACCAATGATATAATAAGCTGTGATTAACTCCATCTTGTTAAGATTTAAAGGTACAATGCTTTGAATCCACTTTAAAGTATAATATAGCCTGAATGAACTGGTGAACGTTGCCCCATGATACATCTCTGAATCACACTATAGCTACAAATCTTTCTTGTTATGATTTCTGTAGCTTTTCTTCATTTATACATATCCATATTGTAGCCTGTGTTTTTTTCAGCAGACTAAGGGATACGATGTAGTTCATAGTTTAATACCATAAATGATTTTCAGTTTTCCCATGTGAAAAGAATGTGGCAACAGAAAAACAACAGAACATCCATCAAATTTATTGGAAATGCAACTCAAAATATCGCAACAACTTAAAAATCACATAAGAATTTCTGTATGTTAGAAGAATTGTTGAAAATATTGTATAAAATTATTTAAAAGGGAAAAAAATCTGAATGTTCCTACTGATGGATGAACTGCTATACAATTGCTAGGAAATAAAAGAAATATTAATTATTAGTTTTGGTTTCATTTTTGCTTAAATAAGGCAGAGATGCATCTTCACAGACCCTTGGAGAAACTTTAGCTATGTACTGCACTTTTTTTATTTAGAATTAGAAGGTAAAAGTATTTCAAAGCCCTGCACTACTGTTGAAATATGTTTAAATATGTTTTATTGATTTATAAATCTTTAAGTCTGCAACTAAAAGAAGATAGCTGAACTCATGTCCGTCTGTGTGGCTGGCTGTGAACTCTCTCATGAACGTAACTTACAAGAGTTTAATGGTCTGATACTATTGAATAGTTCTGGAAGGTCTAGAAAATTATTAGGAAAAGTGTGCTGTAAACAAAAAAGTGTCCTGCATGCATAATATCTTTGTAGGCAGTTCTCTTCTTTGTAGGCAACTGCTAATTTACCAGCAATAGAAGCTGGAAGAGTAAGTATAGAATATGGAAAGGGTGCAAGAAAAAACTTAATCTATACACTCCATTGATTCTAGAATATATTTAATCCATCCAAGGTTAAAAAAAAAAAAAATCCAATTTAATATAATAGATATTTCAGGATTTGTTTTCCTATTCATATGATTATTTTAAGGATTATAAGTATTATAATATTATAATAATTATAGTAATTGTTCAGATTAACAAAATATTATGAATGGTAAGCTTTTTAGCTTCACATAATCACTACTCATTTTATGCTCCCAAAGATCACTTGTACCTTGCTTACCCTGTTTCTCATATCTTTAATTCCTTTTGTTATGCTACCTGCTATACTGTTGGGAGATTTAAGAAATACTGATCTTCATTAAAATAGTGTATGATAGAAACTTTTTAAATGATGATAAGACCCTTCCTCTGAGGAGAACAGAGAAATGAACAACAAAAATAATTTTATAACATCTAGCATCTTAAAGAATTACTGTTATCTGAACCACTATAGATGACCATTTGCACAACCTGAGTTCATACCAATCACAGGAAATGTTAGCTTCGTATTGTTTGGGAAGGATTTATAGGATATATGGTATCCTTCATGCATTTGATTTTAAATCTCTTTAAAAAAAAAAGGAAAAATAAGAATATATGTGCTCATGTATAAAAGCTGTCAAAAAAGCTTTGGTGGTTTGTTTTGTTGTTTGTTTGGTTTTTTGTTTGTTTTGCTTACAAATTATTTTAGTTGTAGTTATTTCTTTATTTTAATGTGTAGTCTGTAGAGAACTTCATATTTCAATGTGGTATAGTATTTATAAATTTTAAAATTTTTTAGCATCTTTGTTTCTTAGAAGATCCTCTCTATCTTTTTATTTGCCAAAAATAAATTAACAAGACTAACTTATCTGTTATAGTATGGAAAAGAATAAGAAACTGTTTTGCAATAGCTGTATGGTTGGAATTTGCAAATTGGTTTTTTCCCAGTAATATGTTTTGTATTACTGAATGATATTTTTCTTATTATTTTGAACGCAATACAACATCAAATGCTGAGAGCTGTAATTTTATACCCAGTCTTTTGAAGTCTGGAAAATATCTGTTATCATGTTTAATACTCATAAACCAATTTCATCATTGATTAAAAATTCAAGGCTGTTATCAAGGGGAAAAAAAAAAGGAAAAGGAAAGGAAGAAAAACTCCATTTATACTTCACTGAAGCACTGAAGTGCTTCTATAAAAGAAGCTTAATTGTTCACTGAGGCCAAAGTTCCAGCAATATTTTAAATTCTTAATTTTTAATCTTTGCTTTAAGAAAAATTATATCCAAAGTTCAGCTTGAGCTAGCTGATAAAGATCTGAAATTAATCAAAGGTGATGTGTTTTCAGATTCAAGGCTTAAATCCAACTCTGTTTTGAATTCTGAATGTCTTATTTAACTAAAGTAGGAAGAAAAGCAGTCACCTTATGAAAGATTAGTGCCAGAGAGAAGTAATGGGAAAATCAATCCAGTTTGCCTGATTTAAGCACTTTATTTTCATCCAGCTGAACCAGTCCTTCCAAAAAAAGTGCCTATGTCTTTCATGCAGACAGTGGTGTCTAAATTCAGATTACCTAAACTAGATATCCAAGTTCCCTTTAGACTTAATGGAGACCTAACCTAAATAACAAGGCAGGCTTGGTTCATTTGCCTAAATGTCAATATCTGATACCATGTGAGATATCTCAGACTAGCTGAATTATTCACACAGTACTGCCAGATTTGATGTAAGACTGATGGAGAACTCATACCTCTGGGGTGGCAGCCAGAGGCCAGGATACCCTGCAATACCTCAGATGGCTGAGATATTTATGTTTGTCTAACTAATTCACACCCAGCAGTGTCTGGTGAGCTGTTTGACTAGCTAAACATAGCCAAAACGTTTATTTTAGGGTGATCTGAACAGCTATCTGACAAGTTTTGGGGGTTTGATTCTGCTTTTTCTGGAAAGATAGTCAGAAACAACTCCTACAATAGCTGCACAAGATTTAAAACTTCTGTCCAGAGTTCAAGGTTTTCAGGTTTAACAAGCCCTAGCGCTAACAGATCTATGCCATTAGTCTTTGTCACCATCAAAGTATAAATATAGATAAGTAGTCAGGTTAGTGCCATTTCTTCAGTCTTAAAACTTGTGCAGAATATGTGAGAAATGAAAAAAGAGTTCAGAAATTCCTTTTAATCTTTGAAAGAAGAAGGAAGCAGAGAAAATAGCAGCAATGCTAAATCACAGATTTTCTATAGAAGAACTTATGTATGATGGTCGCTCAGTATTATTAATTAAACTATGGGATGTTCATTGTACAGATCATTCTCAAGCCTGCACTGTACTTGTGTTGTATCCAATCCACTTTGACTTTATGCTTTGCTCTGGTACCAGTGAGGCTCTTTTTACTTGGGTGATTATGTCTGGCATGCATTTTAACAAGACATTTGTTTGACAGCCATAAAGTAAAAATTTTAGGAATCCTCTAAACACTGTTTTGATAGTATTCACTTGGCCGAAAAACACTGGTTAAATTCAGGGAGGTAGTAATTTATGAATGAAATAAATACAAATGAAGAAAATACAAAAGAAGCACCATTAACCTAGCTTTAAGGAATCTATGAAGTAACCTACAAAGAATCAGTCATATTAAACAAAAAATGCTTTAGATCCATCTGGTTTAATTTTAAGTGTTTAACTTAGGTTCCAGTTAAAAACTTAATCACTCTTGATCTTAGCAAAGGCAATAGAGATAAGCGTCTGTTATTCAGAGATTTAATCAGGAATCCTAAATTCAAGAATAACCTGTAGAGGTGAATATTATCCACTAATACTTATTCAGATCTCCTGAACAGCTGCACTACTAAGAGCCTATCTTATTGTTCTCAAGGAGATGGAAGTGTCTAACATTTCTTTTCTACTTTCCCAGATTTTCAGTGAGGCAAATGTCCTTTGTGTTCTGAAGATGTCTCATAGAACCAGTGAAGGGAGGGGCTCTATACATTGGACAGACTGAGCTTTAGTTTATAGGTCTTCAAAGTCATCCACTTGTTTTCATTGTCTTTCCAGTAAACTTGATCAAGTTGTATTGTTGCTTTTCCTAGATGGAAAATGTTGATAAGGAAGTTCTTAAGGTGGGCCGCCAATACAGGCTGGTTTAATTCTCCAGAACATACACAAATTTACAGATTATTAGTGCATTACCAGTAAATATTTACATTTGACCTCTTCAGCAAGATCTTTGAAGTATATATGTGGATCAGGTGTATCACAGATGGAAGCAACCAAATCTCATTTCACCCTTCCAATTATCCTTATTATCCAGCTATTATTTTGAAATGTGACATAGTTTAACATCTTTCTGAGAAATCATAATTTCAGTCATAATTTCAAGAATGAGTACACAGAACCTTCATTTGAACAAATTCAAATTATAATTATCAGTGATGAAAAATAACAGCTGAACCAAGCATGCTGTATTTGATACCTCAAATCTTCAAATATTAAAGTTTTGGGGTTTTTTATTTTCTTTTTTTTTCCTGTTTATGCAAAAGGTCAGATCGGAACATAATTGCACCCCATGTTCTAAAATTCTATAAAGGTATTAATAAGACTGTTTTGGACTAAAACTTGAAAATATTATACTGTAGGCTGGCACTACTATAGACAAACCCAAAGACATTTTTTCACAGGTAATTATTTTGTAACTTATTTGCTTTTTAAGTAATAGTGTTGTAAGATAATTTGAAATAACATTGTGCTTTTTAAGAAACATTCTGATGACACACTTCAGGCTATTAAATAAAAGACTGGGAAGTGGTACTTCAGTTAGAGGCAGTTGTGGTGACTCAGTGCATTGTGAATGAGATGACCCTGTAGGCCAAAATTCCAATGTGGTAGTTTGGATTTTTTTTGTTCCTTTTTTCTGCTAGTGTTTAAATGTGAAGCATAATTATAATTTTCCTAGGCTGCCTCAGTGTTTTCTGTCAGTCAGTATCACTCACATTGTTATTTTATCTGACAGTGGACTCCCGGCCTGTCATGGCAGAGAAAATGAGAGGGAGGATCTCTTCACCACTGAGTCACAGTGGTAAAACTTAAAAAATGTGTTGTAAAGACACAGTGGAAACAAACTGTAATTTTAAATCATCACTGCTAGCCTGCCTTTTCTATTTACAGGCATGACAAATGTAGGCAAATATTGTGGAGTACTAAGAAAATTACATTGTCCTTTATTGTTAGACCTATCGTTTCTGAAATTATTAGCTTCTGTTAAAAATCTGCAAAAGAACATTTCATTCAGATTTGGAGTGCAACAAAGAAACGTGGCACTTGTAAGTCTCACAGCTTCTGAGCCCTCCTAAAGGAACAAGATGATAAAAAGTGTTTTCATTCCTTTTTTTTTTCTCTTTTTTTTCTTTTTTTTTAATTTATATATGGATATTTCATTTAAGTCAAGGGAAAATGAATTTTACTTATTTGCCCTAAGTGAATAGAACAGTATGAAACTTTGAGCTTTGGGTTTTATTATTTCTATTATTTTTCATTTTTCACTGTTGATCTTTCATTCTAAACTTTAATTGCTTGATCAGTCTAAAACTGTTAAGAATGCTTCACAGGTTCTTAAACACAGAAGTTCTGAGAAATTCCCTTCCATTGCCAGAAACTCTAAAGTAAAACTTTTACTTCATAACATACATTAGAGAGAGAAGATGTTATAGTTTTTAACAAACTAGAATGCTTAAAATGTTATCCATCTTACAGGTAATGTAATAGTAATGACTGTCATTCATATAATTTCACATCCATTACTAGTGCTATTTAATAGTCTATAATAAAACAGTCTTTGCATATTCCAAGTATAAATGATGATTTTAAAGCTAAGGGTAGATTCATCCTGCTTTATGTTAGCTGTCGTGATGGTGGGCGTGGTGCTGCTTTCCAGAGCAACATGTCTACATTTAGGAGTCTACAATAAACTCAAGTATTATCTTAACCTCATTGTAGTCCATGCAGGTGTTGGATCTGTTTGCTTCAACACAGGTAACTAGCACCCTTAAAGCAGATATAAACCAGACCTGTGGGAGGGAGCTTTATGCCATTCTGGACTGGAAGTTGAAAGCTGGGCAAAATCCCCCGGAGTGTCTCAAACGGCATTCAACACTTTTGTTTCAGCAACTGAGTCAAGCTCTTAATCAAACCAGTAGATGTTGACTAGACATCTCTTCATCTCATCTTAAAGTAATCAGGTCTGATTAACTGAAAAACTCTTTGGTTTCTACCTGCTGTATTGACGAGATCTAATCTCTACATATGTAATGGGAGCATAGGTTCATACCTACATATAGACACCTATATAGATGTACCTTATATATGTGCTTAAGTTATAGAATGGTTTGGGTGGGAGGGGTCTTTTAAAGGTCACGTAGTCCACCCCTCCTGCCGTGGGCAGGGACATCTTCAACTAGACCAGGTTGCTCAGAGCCCCGTCCAACCTGACCTGGAATGTTTCCAGGGATGGGGCATCCACCACTTCTCTGGGCAACCTGTGCCAGTGTTTCACCACCCTCAGCGGAAAAAAATTCTTCTTTATCTCTAGTCTAAATCTACCCTCTTTTAGTTTAAAGCCATTACCCCTTTTCCTAGAGGCCTTACTAAAAAGTCTATCCCCATTGTTCTTATGACCCCTTTAAGTACTGAAAGGCTACAATAAAGTCTCCTCAGAGCCTTCTCTTCTCTAGGCTGAACAACCCCAACTCTCTCAGCCTTTTCTCGTAGGAGAGGTGTTCCATCCCACTGATCATTTTTGTGGCCCTCCTCTAGAGCCGTTCCAACAGGTCCTTGTCTTTCTTATGCTGAGGGCTCCAGAGCTGGACGCAGTACTCCAGGTGGGGTCTCACCAGAGCAGAGTAGAGGGGCAGAATCACCTCCCTCAACCTGCTGGCC
>NW_008795138.1:3685794-3704164 GCF_000699145.1 Aptenodytes forsteri | reverse complement strand
CTTCCCAGGCACAGAGGTGAGGCTGACAGGTCGGTAGTTCCCAGGGTCCTCCTCTCCACCCTTTTTAAAAATGGGTGCAATGTTTCCCTTTTTGCAGTCACCAGGGACTTCACCTGACTGCCATGACTTTTCAAATATCATGGAGAGTGGCTTGGCAACTACAAAAGCCAAGTCCCCCAGGACTCTGGGATGCATCTTGTCAGGTCCCATAGACTTATGTATGTTCATGTTCCTCAGGTGGTCTCAAACCTGATCTTCTCTTACCGTGGGAGGGACTTTGCTCCCCCAGTTGCTGCCTTGAGGTCCATCCACTCGAGAGGTGTGGGAGGAGATGTTGCCAGTGAAGACTGAGGCAAAGAAGTTGTTGAGTACCTCAGCTTTCTCCTCATCTGTTGTTACCAGTTTGCCAGTCGTGTTCATCAGGGGGGTACACTTTCTTTGACCTTCCTTTTCTGGCTGACATACCTGTAGAAGCCCTTCATATTATTCTTGCCAAGTTCAGCTCCAGCCGTGCCTTGGCCTTCTTAGACCCCATCCCTACACAACCGGGCAGCGTCCCTATAGTCTTCCCAGGATACCTGTCCCTGCTTCCACTGCCTGTGCATTTCCTTCTTGCCCTTTAGTTCAACCAGCAGGTCTCGACTTATCCACGCCGGTCTCTTGCCTTCCTTTCCTGGTCTCTTGCACCTGGGGATCGAGAGCTCTTGCACTCTATGGAAAGCATTCTTAAAGATCTGCCAGCTCTGTTCTGTTCCCTTGTCCCTGAGGGCAGTTTCCCAGGGGGTCCTATTGACTAACTCCTTGAACTGGTGGAATTTTGCTTTCCAAAAATTCAGGGTCCTGACTTTACTCTTTGCCTGACCCATATGCCTCAGGACTGCAAACTGCACCAGTGCATGATCACTGCAGCCCAGGCTTCCTCCAATCTTGACATCACCAATTAGCTCACTTGCATTGGTGACCAACAGGTCCAGTATTGCATCCCTTCTGTAGGGCTGTCTATTACCTGACCTAAAAAGTTATTCCCAATGCAGTCCAGGAGTCTCCTGGATTGCGTACAGCTCGCCATGCTACTTTTCCAGCAGGTATCAAGGTGGTTGAAGTACCCCAGTAGGATGAGAGCCTGTGAGTGCGATGCCTCCTGTAGTTGGAGTAAGAAGGCTTCATCAATAGTCTCCTCTTGATTGGGCAGCCTGTAGTAGACACCAACCACAAGGTTCCCTTTCTTGCCTCAGTCCCTAATTCTTACCCATAAGCTTTCAACCTGCTCATGGCTATTCTTCAGAGACAGTTCTTCACAATCTATCCATATCTTGATGTAAAGGGTAAGCCTTCTGGCCTTCCTTCCTCACCTGTCCCTTCTGAACAGCCTGTAACCATCAATAGCCGCACTCCAGTCATGTGATTCATGCCAGCAAGTTTCAGTAATGGCAACCAGGTCGTAAGTCCATCCAACTAAGTCCAACCAAGGGATTCAGTTACATACGCATAGCTTATATAATGTCATTTTAATTATGGTGGGGTACATCATCTGTCCTCCAGCTGCCCCTTGCTTTCCCTTGGCCACCAATGCAAAAGTCCTTTAACTGTCATCTCTAATGATCTTATGCAGAAATAACAACTTCATGTATGTCAAGTGACACTAGACACTGATGTTCAGGCAATTCAACCCCATGCTACAGGATATCTGTATAACCACTGCAGAAGGGAAATGTTTTCAGCAAGTGATTCATCCCATCTCTATTAGGTATCTCTGGTTGCGTACCTCCATTGGCTGTTGAAGGAGGACTGTTATTCACCTTACAATACCTACTGAGTTTACATATGACTGAAGTTAACATAGATTAATCCCACTCCCAGGTTGATGGGGAGGGTGATGTTTGGCTTTTTGTGTTGCTTTTTGGGGTTTGGGTTTTTTTTAATAGCAAACTGTTTACATTCTTATCTCTATCCATTAGACTTTAGAGCAACGTGAAAATGATACCTAGTAAGTACAAAATTTTTCATGTATTTGAGCAGGAATGTACTATATTATTTGCTTTCTTTGACTTTGGAACTGGAGTTTTATACATACAGGCTATGTGAAAATGCATTCCTCAAAACGGAAAACAGAAAACCAGGAAAAAAAAGCTTATTTTCAAACTGTATTTCTATCTGCCAATAAAAGACCCTATAATTCAATGGATTGTGAGAAACTTATCAAACCGATGGTAATACAACACTCGATAGGAAGAAATTGCTTGTTTGGGAACTCTGAAAGATAATATTAGAACAAATTCACAGATAATGGCAATGTGTTCAATGGAGTAAATCCCACGCTCAGATTGGACATCTTTGAAAAGGGCAACAGCCACAACAGGGTTTAAAACAATTTTCTAAGAACTCAACAATCTAACATATGGCTATTATATTCTTTCTGAAGAGTAAGGGAACTGGACTCTCTTTAACCTCTGCTAAGGAGAAATTAATAATTTAATAAAAGGTAAAGAAGAAAAAAAATCAGAAGAAAAAACCATTTTTCTCCAGTTTACAGCCAACTCAAGATTTTAATAGAACAGCTATAATATTAGTAAACTTCAAACAGTCATGTAAGTTACATAACTGAAATATCTCCCATTAGCAAGTGGAAAGAGAAAACACAAGTTTACTATTATTATTTATTATTATGTCATGCAGCAATCCATAATCAGGAGCGATAGGATTTAGGAAACTATAAGTTTATATAGAGCATTTATATATTAGATACATGTACATAATTTTATGTTCATATATGTATATATTTATAATATATTATATATCTATATAATACAAATACCATATATTTATATATTTTAAATGCATATCATATTTATAACAGAAAAATATGCATTACAACTGCTATAATTCTTGCTTAATTTCCATGTTATTCACAAGACTAAGGAATACTGTGCTTTACTGAACTCTGAAAAGGCCTGTCTTTAAGCCCAGTGCTGAGAACAAGTAACTGTCCTTTGGCTTTGATGGCATTCAGATCTACTCCTACAGGCTCACACAGCTCTGCATTTATGCCAAGTATCTTCTAAAAGAAGACATAATAGGGATCAGATTTTCTTTTTATTAATAGAATTTGTGTCTTATTTTGACACAGGGTCTTCATCTACAAAATGATGAACAGACATTTGGCAGACAACAAAATGATCAACAAAAGAAAGGATATCCATGCCACTAGAAGTTCTGTGGGTCAGCCTCTCTCTTGATTACTTTGCTGATTCAAACCAACATTTCCATTTTTGACATAAAAAATAACCATTCTTTTTAATTGTTTTATTCTTCCTCTTTAATTAACAGATCATTATTTGTAAAGGAGACGTTCTATTGTTTGCTATTTTTTTCCTGTAATCATTACTGTAGTTTTTCTGGGTCATTTTCAGCATAATATGAATGCTTTAAGTAAGCTTCAAACCCATTTTCATGTTTGTTTGGGGTTTTTTTTAAATAAACTATATAGTAGCATGTTGGTTTGTATCACATAATGGAACACTAGGAAAAGACGTGATGTGACAATTAAGCATATTGTTCTTTGTATGCTTGAAAGCACGGCACACCATTCAAAATGCCTAACTGATCTCAGAGATGATCTTTTAGAAACATATTCATAGAAAACAAAGAAGTATTAAGTCACTGTTGTGAAGGCATGACAAATAAAAAGTATATAGGTCTCCTCCACCTGATAAATAATAATAGGTATGGTATTGACACATATAGTACATCTTTATTACACTCTCTGTATTCATTAGGCAGATAACCATTTTAACTAGGTGGAAATAATAACTTTTTTGACTTGTTAGATTTTATTTCCACACAATGAAGATATCTATATGGTTACAGATACATTTTAAAATGTGTTCAAATATATGCGTTCAAGTATATGCATTCAAATATAACTTTCAAATCTTTCTCTCTCTTTTTTTCTTTTTTTCCCCTGTTTAACATATTACACCAAACTATCCCTGATTGAACTGCTCTGACTTAAGAGGAATTACAATGCCATCATACTGTGAATAGATCATCGTACCCAATTTTGTCTTCTACAACATGAGACAACTAGTCAAAGTCATTCAGCTCTGATACATTTGTAGTCCCTTTCTAGAGGGACATTTATCCTATCCATTTCTCTTCCCTCAATGGAGAGGAAAGCTTGATGACTATCTTAAGACTAGATACCTCATTTCAAATTACAGTTAGGTGAGGTGATTCTCAGCATTAAGATTTTGATATTTTTTCAGTTGACATTTCAAAGCAAAGTAGATGCAAAGAAAATTACTAGGTTTTGATTTTTTTTTTTTAAAAGGTAAAAAATACATTATATTTGTTATCTCTATTTTCATTTTGGATTATAGCTTTCATTATTTATTTTACTATTTAATGTATTTTAAATGAGATACAGAATTAATCTTCAAAATTCATAGTGTAAAATTATTTTTTTTCTGAGCAGTACTATCAATTCAGGTCATGTAATATGTTTGATCAAATTAGGCACTATAACATCCGCAGCTGTATGTTAAAGGAAGTTAGTAACAGATAATCGGATACCAGTTTATTAGTCGAGCATCAGCAAACTTAAACTTGCAGCTAATCTGCAAAAGAAGCAGCAACTCAGACAAAAACTGAGGGAAACAGAAAAGTAGCTTAGTGCCTAGTAAAGGTTTTCTGTGTTTTTCTGAGTGAGCCTTGCTTTGACCCCCACTACTGTCTCCCCTTTTAGCTCATCAGCTTCTTCAGACTCCCCCTGCCCATACTTCAAAGTCCACTTTCTATGTTCCTCATGCACCACCCTGTTTCTAAGACCTATACCTCTGATGTTCTGTTGCTGCAAGAGTCACAGAGGTTGACGGATGAACGCAAGAAGACTATTACAGTAGCATCACTCTTTCCTTAAGACTCACAACAGTGGTGAGAGTCTGGAATAAAGCAGAAACTAAAAGCAAGAAATACAAGACTTGAGCAGAAAGTGTTATAATGCTTGGTCTGAGGGCTGGTGGCACACCAATAGAGTCAGATACTTGGGGGAACAATTTTCCTCTGCTCCATGATACTTTCTTCAAGGAGGTGAGCCAGGAAACTCCCTCAGTGATGGTGAATATCTATTCTCTTCAGAGCACACAGTGATAACAGAATCGCAAGTTAGAAGACTAATAACAAAAACTACAAAAAATAATTAAAAAACAAAAAATTAATTTGCCTGACAACTACAGAAAATAAAATTGTGGCTACATGGGATTAAACAACTCATATTCTTTGTCACATGGGAGACAAAGTTCTTGTATTTTTTCCTTGATATTGTAAAATCAGAACCTTCTTTATTTTGTCTTGCCCTATACATCATTACTACCATCAGTTATTGTTCCTGTGTCCTTAGGTGTTGAGAAAAAACAATTGCTTCCACTCAATAAGATGCTTCATCATGCTCACCATGTGCCCATGGTCAAAATTAACTTTACATTTCCTCCTAATTGTTGCATTTTCCAACTGCCTTGACCTAGTTTATGATGTCCTCTACTCAGGCTTAAGTGGCTTTTCCAGAACTGTATTCTTATTTTAGAAAGCTTCTGAAGTGGTTAAAATGTTTAAAAATATGTTTTTTACCTCAAAGAGCGAGCTTCAGCTGGAAGTCTCAATTCTTTGGTGGATGCTTTCAGAGAGTGATTCAGGTGTCTAAGTTAAAAACATACATCTTTCCACTGAGTTTTGAATTCAGAGAAGAGACAACTCATGAGGGAAAAAAAGAAAGAAAAGATGTAGTATACCTAAACAGTAATTTAAAGCAGGTTCCTTTACCCATATGGGAAGCAAAATCATGTATTCTCTTTTGAGCATAAGTATGCATTGTACAGAAAAAGAAGAAATGTCCGTTTCAGTAGTTCGGTCCCAGAGAGTGGAAAGAGACTGGGAATGAAGCTGGTCAGTGTCTCTGAAAGACTTTCACACAGGAAAAGTATTGAGCTTGCCAGGAAACAAAGCATCAGGGCCTTGAGGGCACTAATAGATCTTAATGCTCCTCCCCGGGGCTCCTGCCACCCTGCCCATGGCCCAGGACACCACTGCAGCCCCCTGGGGCCGTCAGTCCCCGCCCCAGCGAGCTTCAGCTGGAAGTCTCAATTCTTTGGTGGATACTTTCAGAGAGTGATTCAGGTGTCTAAGTTAAAAACATACATCTTTCCACTGAGTTTTGAATTCAGAGAAGAGACAACTCATGAGGGAAAAAAAGAAAGAAAAGATGTAGTATACCTAAACAGTAATTTAAAGCAGGTTCCTTTACCCATATGGGAAGCAAAATCATGTATTCTCTTTTGAGCATAAGTATGCATTGTACAGAAAAAGAAGAAATGTCCGTTTCAGTAGTTCGGTCCCAGAGAGTGGAAAGAGACTGGGAATGAAGCTGGTCAGTGTCTCTGAAAGACTTTCACACAGGAAAAGTATTGAGCTTGCCAGGAAACAAAGCATCAGGGCCTTGAGGGCACTAATAGATCTTAATGCTCCTCCCCGGGGCTCCTGCCACCCTGCCCATGGCCCAGGACACCACTGCAGCCCCCTGGGGCCATCAGTCCCCGCCCCAGCGATGCCGCAGCAGGGCCAGTCTCCAGCTCTCCACAAGGGCTGTGGAGAGCCCTGCCCAGCCATGGGCCCCTCTGAACCAGGCCCACCTGTGGGCTGATGGCCTGGGCCCATCCCCATGGCTCTGCCCAGCCATCATGGAGCTGTGTCTGACCCCAGTTCCCCTCACAGGGCCTGATACTGACTCCCAACTCCAGGCTGATGTCCCAGCCTGGGCTTGGCCCATTTCTGTCCCCATGGAGGTTCATGATGCCTGTACCCCCAACTCTAGCCTGCCCTACTCCCTGACTGGGGCAGTGGGATAGACCAGAGCTGATGAGGCCCTTGGGCCTCCTGTCCCCCGTGCTGTTGCTGGTGTCCAGACCCCAGGGAGTCACTGACCCATGGGGCACTGTGACACAAAGTCTTAGATCCTTTCACTTTCAAATTATTCTTAGGGTAGTACTAGGAACTAGAACTTACTGGCTTTAGCATTTATTCTTAAGACGAGAGCAATTTATATTCCATTCCCTGTTCTATAAGCAAAACAAATTTTCATTTTTTGGACACAGTCTAAATAAGACACAGGTAATATCGCTCACCTAATAAAAGTTGTTCCATTATACAGTCATGCCTGCAAGAGTCAAGGACCTTTGAACCCTGATGGGTTCTCACTAAGGATGTGGAAATTTTGGGCCATACATATATTGCTAAATAAATGACGGTCAGGGACAATCATTTTTGGAACCCTGTTCCCAAAGCCAGAAGGCACAAAGTTTAGGAATGACTGCAATAGCATGTTTTTCTTGAAAAGAACAACCAGAAACAGTTCAAAATAGAATCTCTCTGAGCATGGAGGGTTAGGGTTAGGAAAGCCAAAGCCTTTCTGCAGCTGAATCTGGCAAAGGACATGAAGAGCAACATGAGTGGCTTCCACCGGTGCACCAGCAGCAAAAGGAGGACTAGGGAAAATGGAGCAGGCTGCCTAGTGACAAAGCACGTGGAAAAGGTTGAGGCACTCAAATCAGTATTGCCAGTAAAATTTGCCTTCAGGAATCCCAGGCTCCTGCTACCAAAGGGAAAATCTGGAGCGATGTAGACTTAGTTTCAGTGGAGGACAAAGTTTGGGAACATTTAAACAAACTGGTTATGCACAAGCCCATGTGACCTAATGGGATATACCCATGAGTACAGACAGAGCTGGCCCATGTCATTGTGAGCCTGCTCTCGATTATCTTGGAAAGGTCATGGCGACTGGGGGACGTTCCATAAGAAGAAGTGATTAGATTCTTTTAGGTTAGACTTCAGTTAGTTTAAAGCTGAACACTGAAAAATTCTAGGTATGTAGGTTATAAAAATGTAATGAGGTTAACTGCATAGAACCAAGCACTAACTAGAGCAATAATGTTACTATCATAAACTTGTGTGTAACTGGTGATTAATAGTTTAAATTAATTGTAAATGAATTCATTAAAATCTGCCATTTTGCATTTCATCTGCTAAGTATCAAGTGAGCATTCCCAGTACACTCAAGTCAACTTACTCTTAGTTAATACTTTGTTTTGCTTTTTAGAGATTAGAAAAGACAGTAAAATTTATTATTAAAATAAATACTTTCAGAAGATGTCTTCCTTGCTATTGAATTGTTAGTATAAAGAAGGGAACAAACTGATGTATGGAAATTAAATAAAAAGAAACCAAATATTTAAAGGAAATTCTGAACATTCCAAAGCTGATATAAAAAATATTGCTTATTTTTTATATTAAGATTGTATTGACTAAAAATACTCCAAAAAAGCTGGTTCGGATCCTATGGCACACCTCGATTCAATTTTAATTACTCTATGTAGAGTAATGAAAGAAAGCAGCGTATTGTATCTATAGATCAAGATAAGTCTTCAGGCCAAATACTTTTTCTCTCTGCTTTGTGCTCTTTTGCTGCGAGATTCCCAAAATACTTCAAGATGAGCTGATAGTGCCTGAGATTAATTTCAGTTATATTTACTTCAGTAGATTTCACTATGGAAATAATACACTTGAAGGTGTCTGTTGCAGAAACATGAAATCTCATTTTCGTTCTCAATGCCTAACTTGAAGACACTAAGGCAGTGGCGTATTTTTAGGTGTATTTTTTCCTTTTTTTTTTCCCTAAAAGTAAGAAGTTTTATAATAAATATATTCTACTAATAATTCAAGTAATTTTACTAATTGTCAAATTACCTATTCTTCCCCCCCAGACATAAGCACATTACCCAAATTATTTATAAAAAAAAAGAAAAAGGTGAAAACCCCAAGTGTTAATTCTACATTATGGCTTAGGAGTGAACTTTCAGTAATATGTTCATTTTCACTTCCTCTTCAAATCTATGATTAGATCTATGAATCTGTCATTGTGACCAGCAATTAATTTCATAATTATTTATTCCAGACAAGGATTCAATACAGTGATGATAGGCAAAACAAGTAAAAAAAAAGAAAAAGGTGAAAACCCCAAGTGTTAATTCTACATTATGGCTTAGGAGTGAACTTTCAGTAATATGTTCATTTTCACTTCCTCTTCAAATCTATGATTAGATCTATGAATCTGTCATTGTGACCAGCAATTAATTTCATAATTATTTATTCCAGACAAGGATTCAATACAGTGATGATAGGCAAAACAAGCTGTGTTCAACTGTTACCTGAAAGAAAGAGTCAAAGTAAAGTTTGGGGTCTGTTTTTGTCTGCAAGTGACAATATTTCTTCAGACATTTATTAGGAATGTTAAGATATACCTTTCTTAGAAACAGTTAGTGTATACAACATAAAGGGAAAAAAAAATGTGTCTAGAGAAAATTAAATATATTCTATTACAAAACTTACAGGTCTGCAAAGCTGTTAAACCTCATCTTAGTAACAGGAACTATGAAAAAACATCCCTGCAGACTGATATTTTATAACTAGTTTCTTCAGGAAGTGGCATATGTTTATTTAAAGTGGTTGATTCTGTTGGGAATGAGATACATTTTCAGGTAAAGAAAATTAAAAATAATCCATATAAATAAATTGAGGAAGTACTGTACTGAATCATGGCTTAGAACATAAACACAGTTTCAACAACATAACAAAAAGACAAAAAGTGAAATGCAACAGTCAGCCATTTTATACCTTCCAGTTACACATATAGCTCACAGCTGAACATCACAACTAAGGAGGTGCTGAAAGATCCTTCACTTTAGATAACTCAATGTAGATCAGAGAGAATGTTGAACTATAGGCCGAATAAACCCTGAGAAAGAAAAATAGAGTAAATGTTTCATAATTGGTCTTACGAATTTTGGGATGTGAGAAGAATGATGGTCTTGGCATTTATAAATGAAATTAAAGAAAATATTTAACAATTTTTGAAATATTTCCTTTCTGAAATCCCCCCATTGTTTTCTTACAAATGTTTTAGTTTTCTGCAAAGATTGCATTTAGAATGTTATAGAGATTTATTAAATAGCATACAAAGGGAAATGAAACTAAGAATCATATTGCACCTTTTTTGCAGAAAACCAAATGCTATTCTAAAAATAATGAAACATTCTGCATGTTTGAAGGTATAATATTTCATGTTGTTAATTTATGGATACCTACTTATATTTCAATTCATCAAAATCATATCAACTTTTTGATTTTAATCAACAGATCTGCTAATGGATTTTGATGCTTTTCAGAGACTGTTAAGCAAAAAGAAGTTCGATTTTTATGTTAATTATTAGCAATACCAAATATAACATTAAAAGAATCAATGTGTTTGTAAAATTGTTCCTTTGTAAGTGAATTACTGATGAGAACCTGTGAAATAACTACTAAACATGAATTCTCCTCCTGAACTGTCCCAAACAATACGGCCAAATAATATTTTTACTTAACCTGATCGGACAAAAGGGGAAAGGAGCAGTGATCCTTATACACAACTTTCTAAATTGTTGTCATGACACTAATGTATGTTTCTGCATGGCTTATCCATGTGGGGAGACAGTATAACTCCATGATTTTGCTGTTACAAATCATATATTTTGGATGGAGATCAACAACAAACATTACTAGTATCTAGTATCTATCGTTACTAGCCCCCTTTTTAGCAGGGCCTGTTGCGACAGGACAAGGGGGAATGGCTTTAAACTAAAGGGAGGTAGATTTAGACTAGATATAAGGAAGAAATTTTTTACACTGAGGGTGGTGAAACACTGGAACAGGTTGCCCAGAAAGGCTGTAGATGCCCCATCCCTGGAAACATTCCAGGTCAGGTTGGACGGGCCTCTGAGCAACCTGATCTAGTTGAAGCTGTCCCTGCCCATGGCAGGGGAGTTGGACTAGATGACCTTTAGAGGTCCCTTCCAACCCAAACTATTCTATGATTCTGTGATAGTTTCCTGTTAACTATGTTTAAAACCAAAGAATCCAATCCATTATCCAACACACAGGAGAATATTAATTTTGCAGTGTATTTTGTTTAATATGACAGTCAAAAAAAAAAGGTAATTTAAACATAATAAAAAACCAAAGGTCAGGGGTTGTGCTCCTGTACAACGTACCAGCTGAACTGTTTGAACGCTGGCAGTAGTTCTTTCTGTTTTCTCATGTGTATGGATTATTAACTTATGACAAATGAGCCTTGATAGATGAGACTTGGATGATGACATTGTTAGAAGTCTATTTTTTGTTGGTGTAATGAGCAGTGACACGGAACAATAAAGTAGGTACTAAAAGTTATGACATAAATTTTTTGCCTTTTTGGATCTAGCCTTACTCCCCATCAGCTTCTGACTCTGAACTGGAAAATCAAATTCACTAGAACTGTGAAAATAATATTTTTACAGTGTGTCACACTTTGTCATTCTTGTAACTGAGGAGGAAATAGAGTAAAATTAAGAGTTCTCCGAAGTCAATCATAATATGCACTAAAATGAAAACAAAAAGCTACTTTAGAACACGTGAGAAGATACTTCAGGTGAAAGAGATATTTGTAAACTTATGCATCAATTAAAACTTTTAATAAGTTTTAAAGGTATATCCTACCTACTGTCTTGAAAACTTATCAAAGCCAACTTGTTAAGGGTATACAAATAGTAGCATTTGATAAAATGCCTAGATTTCTTAACTCAATAAGAAGGAAATTGTGAGCATTGTCTTCAAAATATTGTGGGATTATTTCTTTTTGCTGAATCATTTCAGTAATCTTCTTAACATTTGGCCTCCCATGAACAACCGAATTGTCAGAACTCTGGGGAATAACAACTGGGGACAACAAATGTTGTAAACCAAGTACACCACCAGGGAAATCATAGCATTGCAATAAAAATACCCTGAAACAAAGAATAGGCATTCTAAAGTTTGAAGAGGTATATTAAGCCAGTGAAGAGAAAATATTAAGAGATCTCTGTATCTATAATGATAATTAATTATAATCTCTGATATAACAAAACATGATATGTTATATATTTACTTTCAGAAAAATCAGTTTTAGGTTTCTTAAATATAAACAGAAGAATTAATATATTTACATTATTGGCTAAAAGATAGGGAGCAACAGAGAGGCCAAGGCCAAGCCACGCACACAAGCAAAGCAAAACAAGGAATTCATTCACTACTTCCCATCGGCAGGCAGGTGTTCAGCCATCCCCAGGAAAGCAGGGCTCCATCATGTGTAATGCTTACTTGGGAAGACAAAACGCCATCACTCCGAACGTCCCCCCCTTCTTTCTTCTTCCCCCAGCTTTATATGCTGAGCATGACATCATCTGGTATGGAATATCCCTTTGGTCAGTTGGAGTCAGCTGTCCTGGCTGTGTCCCCTCCCAGCTTCTTGTGCATCCTCAGGCTACTCGCTGGTGGGGTGATGTGAGAAGCAGGAAAGGCCTTGACTCTGTGTAAGCACTGCTCAGCAATAACAAAAACATCCCTGTATTAGCAACACTGTTTTCAGCACAAAGCCAAAACATAGCCTCATACTAGTGTCTATGAAGAAAATTAACTCTATCCCAGTCAAAACCATCACAATGATGGAGCGCTGCTGGCCAGTAGTACTCAATTTAGATACTAGGGAATCTGCAGAAATCCTTTGTGACACAATAATCAAAGAGGATTTTAGCCTATCACTTGCACAACACAGCTGCCCCATGATATTTAAGTCACTACATGGTTTGATCAAGATCACATCTCTAGACACTTTATTGCTTACATTACCATCATTAGAATGTAATATTTCCTTCTTCAGAATCTGTAGTTAAATGGAAGGAGAGAGTCTCTTCAGATTTTCTTAATCTTCATTAAAGATTAAGCAATCAATTCCTTTATTCATTGGAATTTCAAATGGCTTCCCTGGATGAGAAGGAAGATGCAACCTGTTACTGACACTTGTGAAGTTTTATGCAGGAACAGAAGCCAGGTGGTTGTAACTTGAAAAAGAATGTGGAGGTAACCTCAAGAAGAGTATTTGTCAAAAATACCATCCTCTTGGAAAAAAAAAAAAAAAAGATTAAAAAAAGACCAAAATCCTATTGCAAGGTGAAGTTATGACAGTGAATGATTTCATTCTGTTCAGTCCCAGCTAGGCCCTGTGTTTAAGGAAAGATGGGGTCTAATCTCAGGTGGCTCAGAGAAGAATAAAGAGCATGGTCAGGAGGGCCAAAAAAAATGAGGCAACTTGAGGACTATAAGGCAAAGTTGAAGAGATTTGTGTTGTTAACTTTAGAGTGGTGGTATTAAACATATCATCTGCAGATCAAGGAGAGAGGTTTTTGCTCAGCACTTAAAAGGAACATAAAAGACATAAAGAAGCAAGCCTAGTATTGACAGGCTTATATTAGCTGTATAAAAAACTTCATTTTCATTGGAAAATGTTACTGATCCACCAATTGAAAATATTTAAAAGTTTCTTGTTTGGGGCAGCAAAAAGTTTGACAGAAGTTTGCTTATCCCCATAGCATTTGTGGTAGGGGTCTACTTTTTCAATTGTCATGGTGATACCAGAAGTAGGAAATCTGAATTTTGGAAGCCTATGCCTTTAAACAACCCTTGGGTCCCACTCCTTCCGGCTTCCAGTAAAATTTAGAATGTTTCAGAAAAAAAATTAACTTCTGAAAGTGAGGGTTCTTGTACTTCAGAAAACATCTGCAACGTGGGCTCTTTTGCTAATGTTCCTCTGTTAGTCAGCCACTACAAGAGGAATCAGCAGGTTGCCAAAAATGTCTCTTTGTTGCAGTTGTAGGACTGCCGAATGAGTTGTTTGAATCTTTAAAACTGCACTTGTGAGACTGAAAGTTTGCTTCGTGTTCCTCATTCATCAAAGTTTCCAAAGCCATAGGTTTGTATGGGGATATTTCTCACTGGAGCTGTGTAACAGATAATCAAGCATACTATTTCTTAACACAACACCTTGGTTTCCATTACACCTAGTACATCTAGGGAAGCTCAGTATACCTAAGGAAGCCCAGTTACAGAGGATTTTAACAGTCATATTTTCAAAGTTTATGTGTGTTTCATCAGTTTGAATTTTGTTTATGTTTGAAACTGCTTTTGAATGCATAAAACTGAAGCAATGAGCCCCAGTATTTTGAAAATCAGGTCCTAACAATTTTCTGTGTCACTCAGAGCAGGTATGGAGGGTAGAATTGTCTTGTTTCTTCATTCCTCCTGACTTCTCTGAGGAGAATTAATGAATGAATGAATGACTTAATTAATTAATTCTGACATTAATTAATTTACATTCTCCCTTTTTGAAGAATTTGATCTTTTCTTAAGTGTCAAGGCATAGAGTTTATCAAGAGCTCTAGTACCCTTAGGTTTGGATTCTGGCACTGCTCTCCAGTCTATCTACTCCTGCCCTAAAGCTGAAATGTAAAGAGAGGTATGGAGGAAGAGTCTGACAGCAACAATTAAATTATATTTTCTTAAAATTTGAGAAAATGTATATATAACTTCACAATTACTACCAAACAAAATTTGTTGCACTTATTTTTATGCATGCATATGCTTATATACGACCACCATTCTTTACACAGTGTTATTTAAACAGTACTTTCTTCAAGGCGGTGATTTGTCATCTTCAATATTGTAAAATGCACCAATTTATCATTCTGTGCTGTAGGCATAATAAATGGGGAGCTAATATGAGGAGTGGTATTGCTGCTTAAGCGAGAGAATACTAAAAGTGGTTATTAATGTATTGTGTAAATTGAGAGCATTATATATCACAACTGCTGCAGCAAAATCTCCATAGGCTAGAGAAATCAAATAGATAACACAAGTATTCTAATGCTACATTTGATCACTGTGGATGCAAATATCTATGTCATCATTTAAAAAAGTATGAGTTAACATGATTCTGTATGATTTGAATTTAATTTCTCTCCATTTTCAATTTAATGCAAAACTTTCAGATTTATATGAAACAATTTAGTATCTACTGGGGAATTTATTTCTGTCAAATAATTTACAAAAATGTTGGAGTTCACAACAAACTGCACTCTAGAGAGGAATAGAAAGCAGTAAAGACTTCAAAAATACTTGCTGTTGGGTATCATAAAATTCATTATCATTATAAATGTACACACTGTGCTAAAAAGAAATTTAATTTCTTACAAAATTCCCATAATATAGATTTGTGTCACATTGGAGTATACACTATTTTAAATTATGTGAGCTTTCATGTACTTCACAGACTCTAAGGGTTTGATCACACTATTTAGCATGAGAAGAGCTGTACTATTTTGAATGAAAAAGAACCAGTACTTGAATACCTAGAATTCTTTGTGACTATTCACACAGCTAACACTCTTCAGAATTAATATTTATGCTATACTTAATTTAGTATGTGGGTTGGCTATAACCATTAGGTTTCCCCATTGGTACTACTTTCTGACAGCAATCAGTGGAATATGTTATTTACTAGAATTTAACTGGGAGAAATGAGTTTATATATAAATGTAGGAATGCTTGAAAGTCATCTACATTTGACAACTGAAAGCTGTGTCAAAACATTTGTAGCATCATGAAATATTCTCTTTTGTTGGGATGGAGATTTTATGGCCTTTTTCTTCTTTTTTTCCTTTTTCCTCCACTTCCTCTCTCCCCACATAAATGGATGCACTGAAATACTATAGAAAGGACAGGTTTGCTTTGTTCAATTATAGGCTAGTATAAAATGAAGGAAAGTCCTTATTAAAAAAAAAAAAAAAATATTTCCACAAGATGTAGCTTATTTTTGTCAAGCTATAACATTTACATAGAGTTTGGCTATTTACTGGATGTGAATCAAATTGTCATTCTTTTTGATGTTTAAACTTTGCTAGCATGAAGCCCAAATGAGGAGGTGGGACAGTTATTGTTATGACATATAAAAGAACTTGTTCTCTCTTTTATCTGTATTATCTCTGTAGTTTCTAGTAAAGATCTACAAGACCCAAAGTGACCTCTCCACTTACATCCTCCTTCCATCTTTTGGCCCTTGCTCCTGCCTGTGACTCCATTTCTTCCCACTTCAACACCACGACTTCTCGAGCCCTGCTGTCCTTTCTCCTGTTTCTTTTCCTAACAATATAAGCATGCTGTAATATCCAGCAGCTTCTGAAAGTCAGCCCTTCATTCCGCCTTTCTTTTCTGTATCACTTCTTCCCTTCATTGGTGAACTCCTTGAACTCATAGATTATAGCAATTGCCTCAAGTTCCTTTCCTCTCAATCCAACACAGACCCTCTCCAATTTGACTTTTATTGTGCACCAAGGATACGCTAACATCAAGGCCTACAATGACCTCTCCATGTCAAGTCTCAGGGCCTTTGCTCCATACTTGAACTCTGCTGGTTTTATCATGACTGATCATACATTCCTTTTCAAAATCATGTCTTGCCTTTGCAACTCTGTCCTCTCCTCACCATTTAACTATTCTGACTTGAACGTTTAACAGATGGGCCACAAGTGAGAAAGAAAGGGAACTGTACTAGACTTCTAAAGCTCAGTTAACTAAAAATACAGATCTTTTCTGAAAAAGACCCTGTCATATTGCAATGTGAATTTCTTAATGCAAGCAACAAAGACCTGCTTCTCCATGGCTTCTATAGTTCTGTCATCTTCAGCAGATTTATATTCCACTTCTCTTTTCATACTATTTTTTGAGTTGTGGAGGAGTGGTAAAGGCAGCCAGCAGCATAGTATAACCCTGTTCAGGAGTTTTGGGTCTTTTTAGATGTACAAATAGCCCTAAAGTATCATCTCATGAGACAATATAGCAGGGTTGCACTATCATAACCTTTCTATCAGGCTTCTGAAGAAAACAGAATTGAAGGTGCAGGGGGAAAAAAAAATCACTTCCTTGTAGCTAAGTGAATATATATAAAACTTTAGTCCGTTAAACCATAATGAGTTCATCATTCGGACCTGGGTGATCAGTGAGGTCCTATAACTTCACTGTTTTAATTTATTAACTATAGCTGATTCCCAGTTTTGAACTTAGTGAGTATCACCATAAACTTCTATAAGTATTTTAGGGTGTTGTCAAGACAGTTCAAGTTCTTCCCAACTTTAAATAATTGCTAGAGAATGCTAATATGAAATACATGAAACATAAAAGATCTGTGAAGTCAGAAATAGTGTGGGTTTGAGTTTCAAATATTTTTCACAACATTACTTCAGTATTTCTTTGGTATTTTGAACTTTATCAGGTTGCAGTTAGAAAGATAATATGACACTTCAAAAGGAAGAAAAGTTCATTCCAATAAATTATTTTACCTGTAATCCAGGAAACACATTTAAGGCTCCAGCTGAAGAAATAAAACTTGACTTATCTTTCATACCCTGGAAGAGAAGACTGCCTTACACTTCTGAACAAATGGGATTCATCCTAATTATTATATAGACATATTTAATCACTTTCATAAAAGTTCTGAAGAGAAAGAAAACTCAGCTGCCAGAAAATGGGAGGGATAACATAGATCAGTGTTTTAAAGATTTGCAGTATTTATCATCGCATTCAACCTTTCACTTACAAAATCACAAAGTGGCCTTATATTCTAATAAGTAAGATATTTAGCATAAATATTGTTTGAACTCTGATTTGGAGTGTTATGACTATATAATATACCATGAAATAAAATATGACAAGAAGAAAGGGAAAATGGCACAGGAAGTAAGAAGACAAATAAAATACAATATCTGACAAGATTACTTTGCACAGTAGAAATAATTCTGATTTTTAGTTTAAAATGTTGAGTAAGTATCCTGTGCTGTGGGAAATACTGTCAAAACATTCATGCGTATCTAGATCTTTCTTAGGCACTAATTGCCATAACATGTAGGCACAGGAGTAAAAAATCTTGGTATAGCATAAAGCCAAATGCTTAGTGCTTCGTGTTTGTTTTTTGTTTCTCCCTAGTTTTTCAAATATAAACAACTACTTTTACTCTTGGTGATTGTGTCAGCCTCTTTTCCATTCTCCTTCTTCTGTTTTTCTGTCCATAGTACTCCTTAAAATGTATTGTCTCCCTTCTACTCCCAGGAGCTGATCTACCTGTCATGTTTGCTGCACACAAGAATAAAAAACTGTAAGGAAACACCTGTTGGGAAAAGAAATGCCAGTTGTAAAAAAAATTAAGAGCTGCTTTTTTGTCCTTAGAAAAGCTGTCTCCAATGATAGGTAGACTAGTAACTCTGGAGGCATATCATAACTATAAAGAATCATAGAATCATAGAATCATTAAGGTTGGAAAAGACCTCTGAGATCATCGAGTCCAACCGTCAACCCAACACCACCATGCCCACTAAACCATGTCCCT
>NW_008795138.1:3675875-3677117 GCF_000699145.1 Aptenodytes forsteri | reverse complement strand
GGCAGCTTTCCAGCCACTCTTCCCCAAGCCTGTAGTGCTGCATGGGGTTGTTGTGGCCGAAATGCAGGACCCGGCACTTTGTTTTGTTGAATCTCGTACAATTGGTCTCGGCCCATCGATCCATCCAGGTCCCAGGTCCTTTTCCGACAGGCAGGTTTCCAGCCACTCTTCCTGTAGCACTCCTCTGCAGAGCCTTCCTACCCTCAAGCTGTAACAACAGTCAGAAAGAGCTAACTGAAAGTGCTTCTAGTTTTATTTGCTAGTTCAAAGAGGGGTCAACACAGCATTGCAAAATATAAAGAAGTAGTAAAACTGATTCCCTTAAATGAATGTGACTTTCATAACAAGGTTATAACTTGAGACATCATAACTATCAAGCTGTCACCTGAACAATGTTTTAACTCTACATTGCTGAAATTTAAAAACATGGAAGAAGCAGAAAGCACAAATTAAAAACTGGGCTCTATTTCAGCTCTTCAGAGGGTTATGTAGCACATCTTACAGTATTTTGTTTCTTTCATTACTCTTTGCTTGTTTGCATGAGTAGATTTTATTGACATTTTCCTCAGACACTCTCTATGTGAGATATTCTGATTTATTTTGATACTAATAAGGCAAACAGTGCTAGGGACATTCCTCTGACTCAGATGCCAAATGGTAAGGGTTAGGCATAACTGTACAGTTAAATGTGTTATCCTTTGGGACAGAACAGCTGCATTCAGGTTGCTTGCTTCTGGTCTGTGCTAACTGCTCAACTGTACCTGGGAATTATTGAGGACAGTAAATTGGCCAACACTAAAATCATTCCAGGAACCATACTAACAATTTAACTGTATAGACAGTTGTATTCTACTCCCTCATAGTACTTAACTCACCAGTATAGCTAAAAAACACATGATCATCATCTTGACTGCATTACCTGATGAACAGAGAAATGAAATTCAGTGTTGATCACTGAGCCTGTGAGATGCTTTGATGTGATAGAGGACTGAAGCTTAACAGCTGTGCTGACTGTACTTCCTTGGCTGCCAGATTCTGAAATGTGATTTTTTTGTCAGCTCTCAATCACTGTCCTTTTGTTTGTTTGCCTCTCATGGTGATTGTAACCATTCCTGAATCTGGCAGAGCCTTGAGACATATCTAGCTTGACTTAGTTCTTCATTTGCATATACATTTTTTATTTCCCTTTCATATTGTCCTGGTTTCAGATGGGACAGAGTTAATTTTCTTCCTAGTAGCTGG
>NW_008795138.1:3659288-3671906 GCF_000699145.1 Aptenodytes forsteri | reverse complement strand
CCCACCCAAGATCTATCAATATTAAGACTGAGCCAAAAAACGCATTGATTGCCTCTGCTTTTTCTTCATCCCTATTAGTCAGAGACCATCTTCGTTTCAACTCTGATTGAGCTTTGGCCTTTCATGTCTCCTCCCTGCATATAAAAACCACTGCTCTGTAATCTTCCTGTGAAGCCTGACCTTGCTTCCAGAGATCATACAATTTCTGTTTCCTATCATGCTCCACAAGGAGTTCCCTGTTCAGCCAAGCTGGTCTTCTGCCCTGCTTGCTTGACTTATGACACAGTGGAATTGCCTGCTCCTGTGCTTCTAAAAGGTGGTTCTTAAAGACTGACCAGCACTCATGGACTCCTACGCCCTCAAAAGCAGATTCCCAGGGTACTCTGCTAAATAGCTGCCTGAATAGCTTGAATTTTGCTCTCCTGAAGTCCAGGGTAGGAACTCTGCTGTCCTTTTTTCTCATTACACCAAAAATTTTGAAGTCAACCATTTCATGATCACTGTGGCCAAGACAGTCATGTACCATCACATCTCCCACAAGTCCTTCTCTATTGACAGACAGCAAGTCTAGGAGGGAATCTTTCCTAGCTGAGTACCTATGACAAGAAGTTATCTCCTACAAACTTCAAGAATTTCCATGACCTGCTTGTCACAGCAGTTCCCAGTTATGTCTGGGAAGTTGAAATCTCCCATAAGGACAAGGGCTACCGATCCAGAGATTTCTCCTAATTGCCTATAGAATAACTTATCAGTGCTTACATCCTGGCTGGGCAATCGATAGTAGACACCCACTACAACATCTTTGTTTTCCATCCCCCTAATCCTCACCCGGAGGCTCTCAACCACATCGTCACTTACTGTAAGGACTGTACAATCAAACTTCTCCCTTACATATAGTGCAACACCTTCACCTCACCTGCCCTGCCTATCCCTCCTGAACAGCCTGTAGCCCTCCATCCCAGCACTCCAATTGTGGGACTCATTCCACCAAGTTTTGCTAATACCAATGATATCGTAGGTCTGGGAGCTGACCGATGTTTCTCACACTGCATGTGTTGGTGTACAAGCATTTCAGATATGCTCCCGAGTCCTCCATGCCCCCAGGAGCAGTGTAAATGTTCCCACTAGCATTGCCACCCTCAGGTGATGCCATGGGTGCAATCCTGTCCGTATCCCAACTGCAATCCTGTTGGTATCCCCTTCCCCCATCAATTCTAGTTTAAAGCTCTCTTGATCAGTCCTGCCAGCTTACACCCAAAGACGCGTTTTCCCCATGAGGATAGGTGGATCCCGTCAGGCCCCAGCATACCTTGCGCCTTGAAGGCTCTTCCATGGTTTAAAAACCCAAAGTTTTGGCAGAGACACCAGTCCTGGAGCCAGGTGTTGATATCCTGGGCTCACCTGTTTCTTCCAAATTCTTCCCCCATTAATGGAAGGCCTCAGGAAAACACTACCTGTGCTCCCAAATTTTTAGCATTCTTCCCAGGACTCTGAAATCTCTTGATTGATCTCAGACTTTTTGTTACAACATCATTAGTACCCACGTGAAAGAGCAGGAATGGATAGTAGTCTGAAGGTTGTACTGGGCTCTTCAGTCTTGTGGTGATGTCCCTAATTCAGGCCCCAGGGAGGCAGCAAACTTCCATGAAAAGAGGGTCCAGTCTGTAAACAGGTGCTTCTGTTCCACACAGGATAGAATCACCAATGACCATAACTCACCATTGTTTCTTCTCGGTGCTGGTCTTAATGCAGGTTTTGTTGCAAGGGGTTGGTCTCTCTGACCTTGGCAAGACTGCTTGCGCAGCTTCCTCCTTCATCAACCATACCCAGGGCCTCATACTTCTTCTGTAAGGGTACCTTAGAGGGTAAGGGAGGGTTTCTGTTACTGCTCCATGCTATAACCTTCTTCCACCCCTCTTTATCCCTTGTGACACTGCCTTCCTCCTGGCAAAAAAACAGATCCTGGACCTGCCTCCGTAGTAACCACAGTGGGTTGGTTTGCATGCATCAAAGATGACACAGTACAGGTCCATTGATCAATCTCCCACTCAGCCCCTCTAATACTCCTCAGTCTGCCCACCTCCTCCTGCAGCTCGGCCACCAAGCAGAGCAGTTCATCAATCTGGTCACACCTCCCACAGGCTTGTTTGCAATCACTTTCCACCTCTAGGAATATCCCTTCACACATGCCACAGCTGGAAACCTGGGTGGTCGGATGCTTGAACAGGAGCTCCATCTGTGTGGCTGCATTGGTTCTACCAGGTGCTAGAAGCTCAGGAGAAGCAGAGGACACTGCTTTTTGCCAGGTGGTCACCATGCTGCCGTGCACCTGCCCACTGGGAAATACATATGCTCTTCCATTGCAATCAGCTGGGCTGTTTCTTTTAGCCCCTTTAAATCTCCCACGCTGCAGGGTGCAGGCTCCGTCCCTTGCTGTTTCATCCAATCCATGGGTCGGGGGTCAGTCACTTGGGGAACGCCCCCTGTTCAGACAGGCCTCTACTTGTCCACGTGTATCCCTCCTGTGTCCTGCTGCTGCTTGCTGCTGCCACTGCTGGTGCTCCCTGCGCTGCTCCGGCGTCCATTGCAATCAGCAATAATATTCTGATTGAAAAGCTTCTACATAGAACAATATCATTCACGTTATTTTTATACATTAGATTGTAGAATATTATGAGATTTAAAACCTATAATAAACAACTCGGTATACAAAAGCCTTTCTAAAAGTCTTTTTTTTTTTTCTTTCTTTTTCCTTTTTTTTTTCTTATTTAGACCAGGGTTCACTATGAAACTTCCACAGAGTTCAGTAAAAAAGTGATTTTTTTTAAAGCAATAATTTAATCTAAATCTAGACAGTATCCAATTAAAATCCCAGTTCTGCAAAAAAATTTTGTCAAAATATATACCCATGCATCACTTTGTTAGTGCTTATGGGTAAAGGTACTCCACAGACTTTTTCCAGCACTTCTCTAGCTAGTTTGCACGAGCTGTTCATTAAGGATGAGATTTAAGCCTTCTACTTTGCATAGCATTCTTATAGCATGAGAGACAATGCATTGCTCAGGTTATTTTCTGCCTGAAGACATGTATTTCCTGACTTTTTAAAGTTGTGTGTTACTGAGTATCTAGCATCAGTCAAATACAGTAAACAAAAAGACTTTGCATAAACCTGACCTGACTCTTACTTTTAAAGGATGAAAGAAAGCATGATTTACATTAGTAAACACTTTTTAATCAACTTCAGCTATGCTGATTTTTTTTTTTTTTTTTAATTTTTGCTGCAGTCAAAGACAAAATATATTTGAAGTTAGAGCTGGTAAAAGGGGTTATTTAGTAAGAAGAAGCAGCTGTGAAATGCAAAAAAAGGCATTATGCTAATTTAATTAATTAAAAACAGAATGCAAGTACACATCATTAACCATGACCAAATTATGTTCAGAGTAGATTCATTCAGTTTTTTGAATCATATATTTCCAGAAAAATCAGCTACTACAAAGATTAATTTCTACATGACATAGGTGTACAGAAGAATAGATGCAGTCACAGAGACCACTTCAACATTTATGAAAAAAATAGAGAAATACATGAAGGTTTCAACAATGAAGTTATTTGCATACTATATTTTTCTTTAGTAATAGTAAGTGGTGATACAAACCACCGAAAATCAATTATGCTTAGGGGAGGGAAAGTAATTAGTGAGATGAGATGCCAGTAAAGTCTTTTGACTAACATCTGAATAGAAAAAAAAAAAAAAGTTAGAAATATTAGAAAAACCAACAGGCACTAACACAAATAATCAAACTAACAAAAATATTTAAGGAAAGAATGCAAGTACATCATCATGATAAATAATGGTAAATAAAACCTTTTTAGATTGTATGCTGTGTGGTGAAAATTGAAAAAGAGTTTTAGAAAACTATTCTATAATATCAGTAATATTGGGAATTTAGAAATGGATATTGCTTAATCTTTTAATATATGAACAGCTATGATTACTTTTCAGTCTTAATGAAATTGGATCTGTGAGTGGATTTCTTTGTGAATATATCAGTAGAATAAATGTTCAGACACAAAAAAGTTATTTCGGCTGATTTCAGCTAACAAAAGCAAACTAAATTTAAATTTAGGCTAGAAAATAAAAAAAAAATAAATTCACCACCAGAAAACTGAGGCTATGAAGCAGTTTCCTAAATGCTATAGTGGATGTAAATGACTTCATTTACTCTAGGATTTCACTTGTAGAGATTATGAATAGGTAACATGTTACAGTTGATTTTGTTTGCAAGTGAATGATTTTATTATTATATTTCTTTCTAAATAGGTTTGGGTTTTATCTGTGAGTTTTGTTTTGGTTGAAAAAATGTATTTTGTTAATAATGTAGAAGTTATGAAGCTCCTTTCAAAACATTCCAAAAGAGTAAGTCCATACATTAAAATCTATGATAGAAAAGAAGAAAAGTGCAAGACAACATTGCTAGTTACATGCGTCAATATTTAGGCATACAAGGCACCAAAACATCAAACACCTTTTTACTGAACTTTCATGTAAAGAAAGGTACTCAACAGGGATTACAGAGACTCTTCTGTTCATATGAAATATGATGCAAGATTCATCTATTATGAATTTATATCCTTTTAAATTCCAACTTTAATATGAACAACTCAATAATGTTAATAATTAATTTAGAAGTATTAGTATTAATTACAGTGTTCTATGTTTAGAAGCTCAGTTATTGCCTTTTTTTTTATGTTTTCATGCTCTATCCAGCCCTTTGTCTGAGGTTTGCAACACTGCTCCTTCAAGATAAGAAGGTATGTTGAAAAATCTCCTGCATTAAATCTTGTCTGTATCATAAACCTCAAAACTGAAGTGTTTATTTATATAAGAGCCTCTTTGGGCTTAGAAAGTGTATTATCCTAGTTTTGGAGTTCTCTTCAGTAACCCAAAACCCCTTCCAAAAATTGTTTCAAGTTTTTTTTCTCCCAAATTCCAATCAAACCTTGAAATCTGGGACTTAATTAGATTTTTATTATTATTATTTAAGAGGGTTTTATAAATTAAACTATTTCTTGATCAAACACAAGTTTCATATTCTCTTCAGATAATGTCTGTTGTGCTTTCTAGAGAGCTTTAAGAATCAGAGGAGGGAAGAATTTAGAGTAAATTACTCAGTAATTGATTGTATAAACACAGTATCCTGATTTTTCCAAGTGTAGCCTTCCATAACAGTTCTCAAAGAACGTATTGAGGCCATATGCCTGATATATATTCCTCTATCTTAAAACTGCATGAGCTAGTGATTTGGAACAAGCAAAAAAAGTTTATTTTTAAAGCATTTTAGTGTTTTATATTTTTTATGTGTTAACTGTGAGGTCGAAATTTTACTCATCAGAATAATTACAAATTGGCTATAACTAGTTTTTAACAGCTATGTAGCCTAGAGGAAACGTTGGGGAAGGGAAAAAAAAAAAAAAGAAACTATTTTGGATGACATATTTATATTTAGCATGATATTTTATGGTGAGAAAGTGATTTGATCTTTTAGGATGGTGCTAAAAAGTTTGGATCCAGTCTGAATTTGTCACCAAATCACTTATAAAGACAAGTTCTCACATTTAAAAAATATCCCTAATTTATTTTACATTGCTTTATTTTATTTACCCACACCTCAGATGGACTTTTTAAGACAATATAGATTTGATTAACTTGACATTTCATATCTGTAAAGAAAAGGAAAATATATTTGCAAAAAGCATGAATGAATGTAAGCAGAAATAATTTATATATATATGAGATAAATACCACTGCTTACTATTTGATTTAGGTCCATCTGATTAAAAGTGACAGGAATCCTTTAAATAATGCAAGTTTAATTTGTAACCTTGAACATCAGTAGGTTCCTGTGCCTCTAACATGCAGTTCTTCCTTCTTTTTGCTCATATTGTGTTAAGTGATTAAATTAATCAAAATGAGTACACACATTATATTAAGTATCTAAATTAAAACCCCTCCTCTACAATTTATACAAATTATAAATACCATCTTTAATTTGCTGTGCTTTAGCTGCACTTTGCAAACAGAGCTGTAATATGCTTCTGCAATGAAAGAAGAAGAAAACCCTAATTTATATGTGGAGTAATTCACCACTGGAACTTTATAATTAATAGAGATAATGATTTAAAAACAAACAAAAAAAATGCAAAGAAACCAAACCAACCAAAACAAAACAAAACAAAAAACAAACTACATACAGTTATACTCTGGTGGGTGTTTTTATCACTGTTATTTGCTCCTTTATTTTAAAATTACTCTTGCTTTTGTCAGCCATTTCTCAAACCCTGTTGCCTGTTTTCATTTAGGGGGGAAATAAAGTGTTTGTCCTTTTTTCATTTTCATTTTAAAAATCAAAAAGTTATCCCAACCTCCTGCTATTCTACAACAAATATTATAATAAACTTCTAGAACAACAAACTTAGCTTAAAAAACCTCTATAGTGATTTCAAGACTGCCCATAACATTTGACTGAAGGTTTTCATACAAAAAGCAAAGTGCTTGATAAACAACAAGAAAGCTTTTAACCCATCTGGGGTCCAAGGAAAACATTTATGGTACATAATTAAAATAGATTTTAAAGATTCATGACTGACTAATGAATATGTGTGTACTATTTTGGTTTTGTGTCTTACCACTATATTTGGTGACTGACCTTATGATACTGCTGTTCACTTAAATCCTCAGTAAATCTGTAATGAAAACTTGTATCTTGGACCCAGAGTTTGTTCAATATTCCAATGTAAAAAAAACCCAAGCAAACAAACAAAAAACCTCCCAAACCTTTACAAATTGTGGCAATGGCTATTGTGGCAATAGCTATAATGTTTAAGCATTTGGATATGTACTGAACTATTTTTAATAAAGAAGAACAAGGATATTATTCCCTCCAACAAACAAATTAATTTCAACCTAAAACTATTAATAGGATTAATTGTTGTTGGTTTATGTTTTCCAGTGCCTAAAGCTGAATATTATTTATTCCTATAAGACTGACAAAAACTTTGATGAAAAAAGTATTGAAGTTCAGATCCCTCTATATTGGTTAAATAAATGTGCAGAAGCTTTCCTTTAATTACTGCTGAATCTGTAAAAAAGAATTAAAAAGCTATAACTATTTGGAGACTTTTATTTTGGATCAGCTCTAGATGGAGGATGAATCTATACTATTGTCTTAGCTCAGATCAGGTGTGTGCTTTTCAAGAAATTATTCCATACGTCCCCACATACCATGTTTCGGACTCAAAATCTGGCTCATAAGGATGTTTACTAATCTAGTGTAATCGGATTAATGTAAAACTTACATTCCTTCTAGAAAGCAGAACCTGAAATCCCAGGTAGCACTTCTCAGAAAGCCAGGTTTTCTCTTGGTAGTTTGTCTGTTTCACTCAAATCATAATGTTGCAAGAGACTGGATTATTTTACAATAACCATAAAAGAAAATTTTGTGCTTCTTGTAACTGGTTACGAAAGTAAACCAATTCCGACAGGATATCTCTCATGATAAGTGTATTTGGAAGTAACACTACCAACAGAGCAGTACAGAAATGTATTCCTTGTTCAGGACTATATCTAAGATATCTATTAGTTGTTAGTTCACAAGAAAAACTGCTAAAAGTAAATATGGGGAAGTTTAAAAAAGGAAGAGATTTTTCTATTGTAGTAGCAAAAAATACATCTGTATAGAATAATTCATTTTAATTAGCTTAAATTTGTTGTTAGTTTAAACGTGCAAACTAAATTTCTGAATGTTTGCACTTAAGATAACATTAAGTATGTGTCTGATTTTTAGAAGTGAATATATGACCTTGATGTCAGTGTTCTCTTAAATTAAGTACATGAAATTGAGAATACGATAAAGTGCAGACATAGTCTATATATATAAATGTGTCATTCTGTATAAACATTTAATTTAGTGCTATTTGGAGTATTTTGCCAGAATTAATAAATTCTGTATCACAGTGATTATACTGAATTTAAATGAAAACAATTCTATAAGTGATGTACCTGGAAGACTTGTTAACTGATGAGGATGTTTTAATGAGTTACTTCTGGGATCACACTTTGATCCAATGTACTTTAAAGTACATTACTTCCTGAAGTTTTGAGTGAAAGTCATCTAGCACAGGGTCACACTCCAGCCCTTTTATTTCAACTGGACATGATGAAAAAAAAAAAAAAACCAATAAAAAATTATGGTGCCACAACAAAAGTGGAAATGAGGTATCCTGCAGGTCACTTGGAGAAGGGGGGGAACCACCGATTCTGGCTCTTGCTCCTGATACTGTGTATGATTTTTTTTCCAGTGACTACCTAGTGTCCTAGATATTTTGTGGCTAATTTTACATATTAGTTGGAGCATGCACTTTAGCATTGACTTGTTAGTTGCAGAAGGGCATGAAAATAGTGAGAAAATTATGGAAAAGGCAGATTAACATCTTTGTGTTGCCTTTAAGACTATATCTGTTACAGAGACACTGAAGACTGGACGTCTTATGGTTATGTGTTCTTTGTTATCCACAGTCCATCCCGATACACTTCCCCTAAAAAAATATTTTTCTTTCCTCTCTTCTCCCTCTTACTATGTTGGCTTCTGCATATCTTCCTTGTTTCCCTTTTGATCTTTTCTGATTACATCACTTTACTGATCTTGTTCAGCTCTTGAGACTATATCCTAGTTATTTCAGCTTGTTTAGTTTCTATATTTGTCTTCCTAACCCTTTTGTTTGTTGTTGTTTTGTTTTGATTTTCTAACTTTTTCCCATTCCCCTACACATGGAAACCATCCTGTGTTAAAGTTCCTCTTTTGATTAGACCCCTTCTGGATAATGTCTGTGCATCTTACCTTCACTCCTTTTCTCTTAACCTGATAAGGTTAAGTTCTCTTTGACTCAGATATATGCTTTTCATAACTTCACTTGAACCCATAGGTAATCGGATACTCAGTTACCTGGAATCATTTGCCAACACTGAAAGTCTATCAAAATAAGCATATTAATTATACTGTATTTTATAGCCCTTCTGTAGAAAAATCAGTGGATAAAATACCAGATCTACTTACCAATATGTTTCTATTGATCAAAAGCTGTCTTCAGGGAAATCTGATTCATTATTAAATTTGGGATTCCCCTTCAATAAGGTTTCAAAAATGCCAGGATTCAATATTAATATTAACACCATCTTGACACTTTGCTTAATCATGCTAGTCAATTTTAATGTGGATTTTATTGTACGGAAAATCATTTTTCTGCATTCTTAGTTGCCAAAAAAATTAAAACTTCAAGTATACCAGGAAGACATAGCTCAGAGCAGAGGGAATTGGTTCCTAAAACAAAGCCAAAGGTCTTTGTATTCTATGCGTCACTGCAAATGCTTAAGTAAACTTACTGTCAGAAGCACAAAAAAATGTGAATCAGGATTTTGACTTCCTTAAAACAAGTTCCATTAGCTATGGGGTTTTAACCTAGAAAATGCAGATGAGTAAATAAATTTAGACTCCTTCTTCTTCAAATTATGTATTGATTTATTATGTCACATTTTCAAAAAAAAACCCTAAAAATAAAAGCATTACAGAATTTATTGTGAAACCAAAGAGGGAAAAAAAAAAAAAATATATTATACCATTACTGAGAGGAACACAGAAAATTTCTAGAGAATGGTGCTAACGGGTTCCAAATATTCCTTCTGTTCTCTGTTGATAAGACAAAACTCTTAAGTCACAAAGCTCTAGTAGTGCTTGTTCACCTTTTAATAAAGTGGAACAAAGAAGCTTTCAGAACAAAGCAACAAAGAGCAACAGAGACATTAGAAACAGAGCATTTTAAAATGAGATTTCATGCCCAGAAAAACCCTTCATTTTGGATTGTTTTCTTGACAGATTTTTTTCAAAAATGCCAGGATTCAATATTAATATTAACACCATCTTGACACTTTGCTTAATCATGCTAGTCAATTTTAATGTGGATTTTATTGTACGGAAAATCATTTTTCTGCATTCTTAGTTGCCAATAAAATTAAAACTTCAAGTATACCAGGAAGACATAGCTCAGAGCAGAGGGAATTGGTTCCTAAAACAAAGCCAAAGGTCTTTGTATTCTATGTGTCACTGCAAATGCTTAAGTAAACTTACTGTCAGAAGCACAAAAAAATGTGAATCAGGATTTTGACTTCCTTAAAACAAGTTCCATTAGCTATGGGGTTTTAACCTAGAAAATGCAGATGAGTAAATAAATTTAGACTCCTTCTTCTTCAAATTATGTATTGATTTATTATGTCACATTTTCAAAAAAAAACCCTAAAAATAAAAGCATTACAGAATTTATTGTGAAACCAAAGAGGGAAAAAAAAAAATATATATATATACCATTACTGAGAGGAACACAGAAAATTTCTAGAGAATGGTGCTAACGGGTTCCAAATATTCCTTCTGTTCTCTGTTGATAAGACAAAACTCTTAAGTCACAAAGCTCTAGTAGTGCTTGTTCACCTTTTAATAAAGTGGAACAAAGAAGCTTTCAGAACAAAGCAACAAAGAGCAACAGAGACATTAGAAACAGAGCATTTTAAAATGAGATTTCATGCCCAGAAAAACCCTTCATTTTGGATTGTTTTCTTGACAGATTTTTTTTGGTCATATAAAGGAGGTATGTCAGAATGAAACAAACAAAAAATTTTTTTTTTCTCCCTCAAGCTCTAAATAAACTACTATCGCAAGCAATATTAGAGAATACAGACTTAACCTACTGTTTGAAATGAGGCTGAATAGAATTAAATAGAATAATCTCCACTAGTGTGTTTGTAGCAATTGCCCGAGATGGAAGAAAATGTCAGAGAAAAGGACACAATCCCTGAAAATCCTCATAGGCTAAATATGAGGCTCAGTCTTTAGAACCCCATTAAGGGACTAAACTGCATTTTTCAGAACAGCATCCCTGCCTCTTCCCTGCGCTGTGATCCCATACTGTAGGCATACAGGGTGAGCAGATCTGTGAGCTTTTCAAATATCTCACCTGGCACACAGTTTAGGGGGCAGGAGGGAGTTATCAGGCAGTACTTCCTTCATGTTAACCTTATAAACAATTGTGCCACAGCCATGCGGTAGAAGCACACATCTATCATGGGACTGGATGCCCATCACCATCACCTGTCCTGATGCATAGATTCCAGTTTTCTGAAGAGGTCCAATGTACATACATACATGTGTAAGTAAAAGTGTTTGAATATGCATTTGAATAATTAAACACAAATACAAAGGCAGTGCTAATTTGTATCTATTCACAGTCTGATGTAGGAAGAGAATACCCTTAAAAATTCTTAGGAGCTTCCCAGTATGCAATCTTTTTGTCTCATTTTCTAATGGAATTTTCCTTTTGCGCACCCTGAATTATTCAGATATTCCTCTCTTGGAGTGGAGCTGTGAGAAACTGAAACATATCCTCAAAACAGGAGAGCTTTCTTTTTTTTCTAAGATTGGTTTTAATTTGTTGTGATTTTATACTTTGCCTATGTACGCAAAGATTGTAGACAGACATATTTGCATAAAACACTGCATCCGTGTTGCTGAATTGTCTCTCTGCATTCATTAAAACATGAGGCAATATTAAGGGGTACTATTGCTCCATGTGTTGAATGTAAGAAGACCTGGCACAAGAAAATTCTCTGAAACAAAGATTTGGTCTTAGGAGTAGTTTTCCCTAAATAAACCCAAATAAGAACTGAAAAATAAGGATTTTGTCTCTAAACACACTGAATTTTGAAACATTGCTGCTGTCATGACTCTATGATTTATCTAAATGTTATGCTAAACATTTTCGCATTTTGAAGTGTATGGTGAATTTTTCATAGACACTATACTGTTCTATAATCTTCTGAATTGTCAAGTAAAAAAACAGAAAAATGTAATCTCTGCAGTAGTTAATTTAAGCAACAGATTTTAGGGATTTATGGGAAGTTTACATGATTTTCCATCTTTTTCACAGAAACTCAATGAAATGAAAAAAAGCAGCCAACCATGTTAAGAGGACTATCTTATGCCAGTAAACAGTGTTACGTAACATCAGTCTGGAGCTATGTGAACTTCAAAATATAGATGTATGCATTTAGCTTTCTAAGACATTTGGAAAGAAGTTTATAAGTTTCTCAAATGTAAAAGCTTCTATTATTGCTTGACAGTGAAAATGTTGTGTTTTGTTTTGTTGGTTTTTTTTTTCCTGGCAAAAAACAGAAGTTTGATATAGCTTCTAAGTTTGGTATATTGACATAATATCATCTAATAAAACCTTACCTTTACTTTTCTGTGTATTTCTATGGACTACAAGATAACTTGCATATTTAAGGATTTTATATGTCCTTGAAAAAAGAATGCAAGCATGAGATATTTATTTGTAAATTATGTTGTTGGAAAATAATCATAGAATCATAGAATCATTGAGGTTGGAAAAGACCTCTAAGATCATCGAGTCCAACCGTCAACCCAACACCACCATGCCCACTAAACCATGTCCCTAAGTGCCTCATCTACTCGTCTTTTAAATACCTCCAGGGATGGGGACTCCACCACTTCCCTG
>NW_008795138.1:3641238-3659065 GCF_000699145.1 Aptenodytes forsteri | reverse complement strand
TGAGGGGCCCAAAACTGAACACAGTAGTCGAGGTGCGGCCTCACCAGTGCCGAGTACAGGGGCACGATCACTTCCCTACTCCTGCTGGCCACACTATTTCTGATACAGGCCAGGATGCCATTGGCCTTCTTGGCGACCTAGGCACACTGCTGGCTCATGTTCAGCCAGCTGTCAACCAGCACCCCCAGGTCCTTTTCTGCTGGGCAGCTTTCCAGCCACTCTTCCCCAAGCCTCTAGCGCTGCATGGGGTTGTTGTGGCTGAAGTGCAGGACCCGAATATAATACACAGATTAATAATAATACACAGATTAATTTAGAAAGGGGAGGAGAATGGAAAGGGAAGAGTAAGTATTTTTGACAGAACATTGAAAAAATGTGAAGAAGGAACATGGGGAATTCTCAGTGTTTGTGATCAACAAAGACACAATGAAGAAAAATGTAGGTGAGGTCTATAACTGTTTTTTTCTCATAAATATCCTTATTCAGTCTTAGAAGAAAAGAACTTTTTTATCATTCCTTATCATTCTCTTACAACAAACTAAAATAAAAAAGTTATCCATTAATTAGAAAATATACTAATCAGTATTACAGGTAATAGATACAAAGGGAAAATGTTGCCTCTCTATTTCTTCCCTCACATTGGTAACTTCAGAAATACATTTTTTAACTCCATCTCAAAGGCGTTTAGTTAAATCATTAAGACTAGAAGCTACACGATAAAAATACGGTGTTGTAGAGAGACAGAAGAAAGAAATACTGTTGTATTTCTCAGGTAAAGAATAATATTAAATTTACTGCTAAGCATAATTTCTGCAGTTCTTCTTTTAAAATACTTTAAGTTATTTAAATCAATCTCATATGTATGTAAGGAGAGAAATTAAGTTTGATTGCAATGAGTAGTCTGTAAACTATAACAATAAACTTGTAGTAAAATTATATGGTAAAAAAGTAGCAAATCAGTTACACAAATATCATCAAAGGAATTAAATTTTGAAAATGATAATAATGAAATAATTTTACAATTTTTCAGAATTTCAAGTTCCTCCAGAAAAATGTAGCATACAGCTATAGCTTGATTCAAACTCATTAAGAATTCCTATGTTTTGAGTTTTATTGTCTATTCCTCTATCAACACAGTCTTTCTTACCAATCTTTATAAAGCACATATTCATGCCAAGTTACTATACTTCTTTCTAGGTTTCAGATTTCTATTAAATCTAAAAAACCGTGCTTTGATCTGTTAACAGCCGGCCTTCTTAACTTAATTTTCTTGCTGTTTTTTTTTACTTTCAGCCTCAGGCTCTCAAGGAAGTTCCCTTTTACTTTTTCAAGAGCAAGGCTTAAATGCTTCATTTTTAATTAGCCGATCTTTGATGGTTCTCCAGATGTTGAATTTGTTTTTATTTATATATTTGTATTTCCCTCAGGATTTTACTGCAAATTGCTTCAGGGTATTGTCATATTATTGACTCATAATACTGGCTGGTACTGTACAGAATGTTAAATTCTTTTCAAGAGACCAGAATCTAGGGCTGAACTTTTACTATTATTCATATCCTAAATAAAGATGTTTCATACAAATTCTGGACATATTGATGTTTCCTTTCATTTTCATTATAGAGGCTCATAAGCTGCATCACAGTGTTGAGATTGAGGCTTCTGCAATGTATAATTAAATATTTTATTGAAAACAAACATTATTGGTCTGGAACATTAAGTAGGTATTAAGAACAAAATCACCATCCATTGAAAAACTAGTGCTTTTTGTAACTTTTAAAAGCAAACATTCTAACAATCATTTTTCACAATACGTGTGAAAATTTTCCACATCTATTAACAAAAAATGAATCTAAATCATCAGGAGTTTAGCAGACATGAGGAGTTTTGGCTTCAATGACCACAAAAGTAAATAATTCCTGAAGAAGAATTATGACATTAAAAAATCCAAGCACAGAAATCATTCCCGAAGTAGATGCACTGACCTCATATTGTCACCTATGAGGTGGTATTTCTTAATATCAGTCTATCTAATGCATCTCTCTTTAGGACAAAAAAATATAGAATTTCCTGTTCTGTTTTTTTCTGACTAACAACACAGAAAGCTGAAACAGAAGGAAGAGGATGGCAAACATTTTAATTTACTCATCTTTTTTTTCAGTGGTTTTGACCTGGTCCTGAAAGTGATTCTCTACAGATTTATAAAGTTTTTAAAAACAATTCTCTAAAGAATTATCAGTGTATGAGGGATGAGGAGAGATGTTTGTTTGGATTCTCAGATAAAAACTGAGAATTTTGTTTACTCAGGGTTAACAAAAGTAATTAAGGAAAAAGAAGGACTTGTCTATTAAAAGCACTTGTAAAAGAAGAAAATAACTTAGACAATTACGGAGTAGTCGAGTCTGGCATTCCATTAATGAATTTGGTTGCAGTTATTGAAAAAAAGCATGCCTTTCTTCTAGAAGAGGTAGCACAGGACAGGTTTCCTTCCTTCATGTAACATTTTTCAATGAGATTAGTCATAGGCTATGGTGATATCAAAAATTATTAATATTTTTAAAAAGTGTTCTTTAGCTAAACTCAACTTTAATGATGCAATCATGTCATTGCTCATCTACAATCCCCAGAAGATAAGCACGTGCAGGAATTCTGTATCACAATTCACCTGCATTATCACTTGCAATGAAAATTTAATCTCTGTTCTGCATTTTGTAAAGATACAGCTTTCATTTATGACTATAGCCCCCAAAAATTAGGTTATTACAATGGAAATAAAAATAAAAAAATCAGTATGGAACAACAGCATTCTGCTGTTAAATACCATAGCTGCAATGACAATATCGTTTTTATCAGCATCATCATATAATCTTTTTATTGCATCTTGTATATTTTTTCTTCCTTATGTTTATGTAGAGATACAATTATGTTTGTTAGAGTGACACAGAAATCAAAAGAAAAAAGTGCCATAAGATATAGTTCACACATATTCCTGAAAAGCAGTCATTGGCTTACAACACTACGCATGTGGGAACTTAATTAGAAGAGTTTGCTTGGAGCTGGAATTTCTTTAATTGCTTTCTCAACAGAATTACAAGATTGAATTCATCACAATATGTATAATTTATGCAGAGGCTGCAACCACAGTAGGGTAACTGATATTCTTTCCTTTCTTTACTTTCTTGCTTGCTTTTTTGTTCAAATATTGAGAGGACCAACAGTGAATTCCCACCACAAGAAAGAATAAAAATAAGAGAAGCTGAAATATCCTTGAGAAAAATATTTTATATAAATTAGATATATATATATAAAATAATATGCATGTATAATATGCATATATTCAAATGTAAAACATTTCTATTTAATTTTGTTTTAATAAAACAGATCAATTAGTTACCCTCCTGACTTTTAAAGATCATCCAGTTCCAACCCCCCTGGCATGGGCAGGGACAAATTTCACTAGATCAGGCTGCTCAAAGCCCCATCCAATCTGACTTTGAACACTTCCAGGAATGGGGCATCCACAACTTCTCTGGGCAATCCATTCCAGTGTCTCACCACCCTCATTGCAAAAAAATTTCTTCCTTATCACCAATTTAAATTTACCCTCTTTCAGTTTAAAAACATTGCCCTTCGTCCTGTCACTGCAGGCCCTGGTAAAAAGTCTCTCTCCGTCTTTCTTAAAAGCCCCTTTTACATATTAAAAGGGCACAATAAGGTCACATCCTGTTAATTGAGATGCATAAGAAAATTGTCAGTGTTTATATTATAGAGAGCATGGTAGCACTCATTTCTGAGCCAGATAAGGCATCATAGGATTCACATTCTCTCTTTGAATGTGCTTGCTACCACCAATCAGATCTTGGACAGTGCTGGCTGAACCCTCTGTATGCTAAGATCTTTTCACCAACCACTGAAAGGGAGACATTGGAGACATCTAACTTTAAAATATACTATCAGGAGTGAAAAAATAAAGCTAAAGGGTACTCTAACCAACTAAAACAGCAAAAGAATTCTAGGAAAAGAAAATGTAGCTAGTCACCTGGAAAAATAACAGGTAGCCAGGGAAAACCATCTCTTCTACACATCCAAGTATGCATAAGAAATTCTTGAGCATTTGTAATGTGGTTAAATGGCCAAAACTACATACTATTACTATTATTGCAGGACAAATTACTTTCTGAGGTCAGAAACCCTATATTCTCCTTTTTTTCCTGGGACTAAATAAAACAATGTAACAATGTAGTTTTTTCTCTGACTTTAGAAAAAAAGCAGAGGTTCCTGCCAAGTCTTAGTTCCTTAGGAACTAAGTAATTTGTTCAGCATGTGTCTTTTAATTAATTACTAAAGAGTAGAATACTAATGTATTCTTACTAATGGAAGAAGACCTACAGCTTCTGAAGTGGTGTTTTGTTAAATGTAATTCATTAATCCACACACTTTGCATCTTGTAGTTAGTATAATTGTGAGAAATCCTTGCATAAATTGAAGTTATTTATCTACCTTTAGCTTTATGATTTTGACCCAAAATTTACTCTTCAATAGCATTTTTCCTGGACAAAACTTCCTTCACAGCAGTTTCAATGTCTTCTATGGTATAATAAATCAAAGTACTCACATTTCCATGTAAGACAAATCCATGATGTTGAAAGCTTAATTTTTAGACTATTTAGTGAATTCAGTGTTAATTACATCTCTAATCTACTCTAATTTAATTGCCAGGGTAACATGGCTTTTAGAAAAAGAAAAGAACACGTCTTGTAGCTCTACAAAATCATTCTAGCTTGGCTATTTTTCCTAATATTTGGAAAAGTATTTTGTCTTAATAGTGTATGTGTGCATACATCATGTATTTATCTGCATATATTTATGTACATATGCCATAGGCAAAGCTGCTCATGATATTTCTTTGTGGCTTTGTGCCTTGCATGTATATATACAATCCCTTTGAGGGAGGTGATTCTGCCCCTCTACTCTGCTCTGGTGAGACCCCACCTGGAGTACTACGTCCAGCTCTAGAGCCCTCAGCAGAAGAAAGACACGACCTGTTGGGAGCGGGTCCAGAAGAGGGCCACAAAAATGATCAGAGGGCTGGAACACCTCTCCTCTGAAGAAAGGCTGAGAGAGTTGGGGTTGTTCAGCCTAGAGAAGAGAAGGCTTTGGGGAGACCTTATTGCAGCCTATCAGTACTTAAAGGGGGCTTATAAAAAAGATGGTGGCAAACTTTTTAGCAGGGCCTGTTGTGACAGGACAAGGGGGAATGGCTTTAAACTAAAGGGGGGTAGATTTAGAGTAGATATAAGGAAGAAATTTTTTACTTCTTTACTTCACCTTTTCAGAGGGTGGTGAAACACTGGCAGAGGTTGCCCAGAGAGGTGGTGGATGCCCCATCCCTGGAAACATTCCAGGTCAGGTTGGACGGGGCTCTGAGCAACCTGATCTAGTTGAAGCTGTCCCTGCCCATGGCAGGGGGTTTGGACTAGATGACCTTTAGAGGTCCCTTCCAACCCAAACTATTCTACGATTCTATGATTCTATAAGCCAAAAAGCTACTTTTTATGTATTATACTACACACCTGTAAATTTTTAAATATGTGAATTTCTGTCTGTACACATATAAGCTATTTCTAATGAAAGAACAGTCCACATAGCTGTGTTTTCATTTAATCTTATAAATTATAATATTTATAGGTAGTTTGATATATGATGTAAATATTAGTATTCCCATTCTTTCATGCCAAATATTGTTAAGGTTGCTTACTCTTAGGAATGTGTTTGTATATTATCATTATCACTACCTTTGGCTTTTCTTTGTTAAGTAATATTTTTAAGATCATAATGATAACTCCTTTTCGTACAGCTTGTATATTTTGAACTTACAATTAGATTGAAAACGTTCACTTCAGGATGAAATTTCATCATACATATGCACAAGATCTAACGTCTGATTATTTCCAAATAGACATCTCTGACTTCACAGAACCACAAAATCACAGGATGGTGGAGGTTGGACTGAAACCCTGGGGGTCATTCTGCCCAACTCCCCTGCTCTCCAAGGATGGAGACTACACAACCATTCTGGGAAACCTGTTCCACTGCTCAGTCACCCTCGCACTGAACAAGTGTTTCCTAATGATCAGATGGAACCTTTGGTGCTTCAGTTTGTGCTCACTGCTTCTTGTTGTGTCACTGGGCACTGAAAAGAGCCTAGCTCCATCTTCTTTACACCATCCTTTCAGATATTTGTACACATTAATGAGAACCCCGTGATCCTTCTCTTCTCTAGGCTAACCAGTCCCAGTTCTCTCAGCACTTCCTCACAGGAGAGATGCTCTAGTCCATTAATCATCTTTGTGGCCCTTTGTTGGACTGTCTCCAGTAGTTCCATATCTCTCTTATACTGGGAAGCCCAGAACAGGACACAGGACTCCAGATGCGGCCTCACCTGTGCTGAGTAGAGGGGGAAGATCACCTCCCCATACCTTCTGGCAAAGTGCCTCTTAATGCAGCCCTTGATACCACTAGTTGCCTTTGTCACAAGGGTATATTGCTGACTCATGTTCAACTTATTTTTCAACAGGACCCTCAGGGCCTTTTCTGCAAAGCTGCTTTCCCCAGGCGTAGAACTTTGCACTTCTCCCTGCTGAACTTCATGATGTCCATGTCAGCCCATTTCTTCATCCTGCTGAGGTCCTTCTGGATGACAGCACAACCCTCTAGCATATCAGCCATTCCTCTCAGTTTTGTGTTATCTGCAGACTTGCTGAGGGTACACTCTGACCCATCATCCAGATCGTGAATTAAGCTGCTTTCCCCAGGCGTAGAACTTTGCACTTCTCCCTGCTGAACTTCATGATGTCCATGTCAGCCCATTTCTTCATCCTGCTGAGGTCCTTCTGGATGACAGCACAACCCTCTAGCATATCAGCCATTCCTCTCAGTTTTGTGTTATCTGCAGACTTGCTGAGGGTACACTCTGACCCATCATCCAGATTGTGAATTAAGATGTTAAACAGGATTGGAGCCAGTATTGACTCCTGGTGTACACTGGTAGTTATTGGTCTCCAACTAGACTTTGTGCCACTGGTCACCACCCTCTGGGTCTGGCTGTTCAGCCAGTTTTTCGTCCACCTCACTGTCTGTTCATCCAGCCCATACTTCCTCAGCTTCATGAAGATCTTATGGGAGATAACGTCAAAAGCCTTACTGGAGTCAGGTAGGCAATATGCAGGGCTCTCCCCTTGTCTACCAAGCCAATCATTTCATCATAGATGTTTATCAGCTATCAAGTGTGACTTCCCCTTGGTGAATCCATGCTGACTACTCCTGGTGACTTTCTTGTCTTTCATGTGCCTGGAAATAGTTTCCAGGATTAGTTACTCCATCACCTTTCCTAGGGATCAAGATAAGGCTAACTGGACTGTAGTTGCCTGGGTCTTCATTCTTGTCATGTTTGAAGGTAGGAGTGACCTTTGCTTTCCTCCAGTCCTCAGGCACCTCTCCCAGTTACCATGATTGTTCAAAGATTATGGAGAGTGGCCTCGAAATGACATCAGCCAGCTCCCTCAGAATTCAGCTAAGTTACTGGGTTTAGACATCAAGCTTATATGTAGAGTGAAATAACATGTATGTGTCAACTACTGTTTGAAGCAACATAGGCTTGTCACATAAACCTCTTAGTCATTTGTCTTGTCTATCAATCCCATTCAGATATCTGGTACACCCTTGGACAATTACAAAGGTACTAGATGCCACCATCATCAGGCAACTAAATCAAGAATCTTCATTATAAACACCAAACTATCACTGACTAAATCTAAACCAGAATCACACTCAAAGTGTTTTTATTTCTTAAATTAAAATTAAATTTGTTCTCAGCATTTTTTTTTTTTTTTTAAATAAAATAACATTATGAGTTTTGGTGTTGATTGCAAATGCTTTATTTTCAGATTAATCATTATTTCAGGTACTTTTTTTCCTGTTTTTATTTTGGTTAGGAAGCTAAACCTGTCACTGTTAATTTGATCCAGAATACACTTCCCCCATGTTTTTTAACTGAGCCAGTAAATCAAAGTACAATTAGTCTTAAATATGTCTTTCTCAAAATGTATGTTATCAAGCAGTGATAAAGCAGCAAAGTGCAAAATGAAGGGATATTCTTAGATTTGCTGATCATTGCACTTAAAACTGCTTCATAACTCTCTCCTAGCTCAGACGTCTTCATTTATGGGCACTAGTACCTGAGGTTGGAATGCCTACTCTGCCTGGAAGTTAGGCTGATTCAGAGAATTAATTCACAGGCCACATCACCTCCTAGGCCAAAATGCTAATGACTGTACTAATGGTGGAACTTCCAGAGCCTTCAGATATGTTTTAGAAAGAAGGGATAACTTGTGTACTTACCTAAACCCATGGTGTTGTTTCATTGCTATGAATTTCAGATTCATACATGCATCAAACCAGTAACTTTATCAAGTTCCCACTGATTGTAGGGTTGCTTAAAGTAAAATATGCCTGTGAATTCTACTCTTTGTGGTAGTCCCTAATAGTTATAACGAAGCTCATGTAGTACTTCTTTGTAACCACTAATATTGTATGAGCTGTATAAAATGTTGATCTTCTGTACTGGTTTTGGCTAAGATAGAGTTAATTTTCTTAATGGTAGCTAGTAGGGTGTTATGTTTTGGATTTATGATTGAAAAAGGATTGATAACACACTGATGTTTTACCTATTGCTGAACAGTGCTTACAGAGCGTCAAGGCATTTCTGCTTCTCGCACCGCCCCACCAGCGGGTAGGCTGGGGGTGCACAAGAAGTTGGGAGGGGACACAGCCAGGACAGCTGACCCCAACTGACCAAAGGGATATTCCATACCATGTGACGTCCTGCTCAGCATATAAAGCTGTGGCGGGGAAGAAGGAGGAAGGGGAATGTTCAGAGTTATGACTTTTTGTCTTCCCAAGTAACTGTTATGCATGATGGAGCCCTGCTTTCCTGGGGATGGCTGAACACCTGCCTGCCGATGGGAAGTAGTGAATGAATTCCTTGTTTTGCTTGGCTTGCTTGCACAGCTTTTGTTTTACTTATTAATTTTCTTTATCTCAACCCACGAGTATTCTCACTTTTACCCTCCCCATTCTCTCCTCCATCCCACTCTGGGGGAATGAGTGAGAAGCTCATTTAACTTTTCTTTTCTTTTCTTTTCTTTTCTTTTCTTTTCTTTTCTTTTCTTTTCTTTTCTTTTCTTTTCTTTTTTCTTTTCTTTTCTTTTTGGGGGGTGGAGTGATGTAAAGTGCAATGTTGAATTTTTATTTATTTGATTTTATGAAATTAGAGTTTTTGCTAAAAAAGTATAGCCAAAAAATCGGTACATGACATTATGTCTTGTGATCAAGATGTACAGATAAAAAAAAATGGGATCTTAAGACAAACAGGAGGAACATTTTGGTTTGCTTTTTAATCCAGAAGGCCTGCAAGTAAAATGGGATAAGATAGAGGAAAAGGTTACCCCTTGGTAGATACTATAGTAGATGAATACAGTGCCTTCCTTTGATGGATAACTATTTGTTTTAAAAAAAGAAATATGATGTATTTTGTCTATTTCTACATCAGTAAGTAATTTGCTATCATAATATATAGCTAATAAAATAACTAAAGGGGATAGCATTTGGCTGAAGATAGGAGATTATGGTTACCCTGGGGCAGAGGTGGAAGGAGGTAGGAGGTTAGAAGAGGGTTACCAGTGAAGTACTGACAAATTAATTACTTTTATGTAATAGGGGTTTTTTTTGGTGTGGGTTTTTTTGGGTTTTTTTTGTGCTAAGATCATTGCTAATAAAATTTGATAATGCCAAAACCTTGTGAGGTATTGTTATTGCATACAAGGACTTTCCTCTTCCCCCCCAAAAAAAAACCCCTGAATCAGAGGAGCTTGAGGTCCAAAATAATACTTAGGAGATTAAATTCAATAATATAGAATGCAAACCCATGTGCTTAGTTTGAATTTATTTCCCTTACTGTTGCAGGGAAAAACTGCTCACCTCTTGTGATTTATATCAAATCAGGATCATAGCAGTTTATTGATTAGTGACATAATTAACAGAAACCCATGAACTACATCTTCGGGATCAATATAACCAATAAAACAGATAAACCACATAATAGACACTTACCAAATGTTAGTAAATAACTACAAATTCCACCTACCTGTCAGGGAGCAGCAAAAGCAGAGCTGCTCCATAAGGGAAAGCAGGCTGGGAGCCAAGTGGGACTCCCCAGCTGGGACAGCAGGACCTCTCCCAGCACCCCTACTGGGGACCAGGGCAAGCTGAGGGGGCTACCAGGGGCAGGGCATGGGCAGAGGTCGGGGGGAGATCTTAGGGGAGGCTGGGCAGGGTGAATAAGGCCTCTTAGTGCCCCTCAGGGCCCTGACACTACTCCTCCATAACTAATCCCCAAAAGTTCTAATGGCCCCTACACACATGCGTGCACTCACAGCTACAAGCTCACCCTCCTCCCCACCTGTGGGGACTCCCTTGGGTGCACACTCTTAGGAGTGTAGGAGATGTGCTGCCCCAACTTTGTGTGCCCTCTTGCTTCTCCTGACACCCTGCCAATGCACCCACCAGCAAGGAAGTACCCCGGGACGTGTCCCCGCACCCCAAGGTGGGGTCCCTGTATGCTGCCTCTGCACTGCCAGCCTGTTTCTGGGTGCCAGCTGTGCTGCTCAACCTGGGCAGGGTTTCGGGTGCCCCAGGGCACTGTTGGAGGGGATAGACCCCCTCAGATTGGTGCTGCTGATCAGTTTAAACTTCTCTGCAATATGATGACATCCTTGTTTAAAAAGTCTCCAGGTAATCCCTTCATTACTGTTTAATTCCGCTGATGGCTGTTTTAAACTGTCATTACCTTCCTCATAGTATTACTAATTTTTGGTCAACAAGCCTTTCAGAATAGGCAGTTTTGGGTATTCCATTCAAACACAGTCTACACTTAGTTTCTATCATATCAGTTGTTTATACTCAAACCATATTAGCAAGAGAAGAAGATTCTGCAGACTCCCCCACAATTTATCTGTAGATATCTAAATCTATTGAAAGTTGTATAAATAAGGTGTTTAGGCTTCCTCTGTATTCATTGTAGAGATAAGTTTATCACAACTACACCAAACACGTTGTTGAGTTAGCGTTACCACATTTTCTTTATTGACTACAGAAGGAACAAAGATAAATAGACCACCTAATTTTCAGATAGTTAAAGCGAGACAAAACATAAACCATATCAGGGACTACCAAAACTTTTTGTATGTGTTGGGAGTTCATCAGGAGGAAATAAAAGATGTAAAGAATGACCTGATTTTACCATGTGATGAGAAGGAACTGAATTCTGGTTTGCAAACTTTTTATTGCTTTCTTCGACTTAAACACAAGAAAGGTGCCCGCATCCATCCCAGACGTGACAGCATGCTCCCTGAATGGAGCCCGCAATGAACATGAGTCCCTTTGTAGTAAGACAGGGAATCAGCCAAACACATTGTTAGTGTCAATCAGATTCAAGATCTGCTGTAGGAACTGGAAAGTATTGTGATTGTACAAAGAATTGGTGAGAACACGTTTTCCATTAACCTGTGCTCAAAACAGCTTATTCAAACAGCAATGAGTAAACAAGAAGGTTATTAGAATAGTCACAAGAATGGATATTCTGACTCACTGGAAGACTTTAAGAGATCATAGTTTGCTAAAGTTTAAAAAGGGGCTGATAACAGACAAACCTGAATATATTTGTGCTGAAAATTAGATTTCTAGTCATATTCTGAACAAGAAGAACAGGATCAAAAAGTGTTATTGGTTTAGAAGTAGAACTTTGTCAGCTTGTAAACAGAACCATACAAAATAAAGCTGGAACTGACAATGAAAATTCACCCAGACGATGCCCAGACACCATGGTAAGAACAGCGACACTCATGACAGATTTTAACCTGTTTTTAAAAAACAACTCAAATGATTAAAACTGTACCAGCTTCCCATTACAGTCTATTGTACTGTTTACTAGACTTATTTTTTTTTTTTTTCCTAATGTCTAGCTGAAAAAATTCTTGGTGGCATTAATTGTTGTCTTATTCCTCTTGATAAGGAAAACACTATTATTGCCTTTTTTGTGGCAGCCTTCCATAGAACTCGTGTCACGTCCTGTGACAAACTCGGTCTTTTCTAAACCAGCAGAAACCTAATACTTTCTACCTTCCTTATAGTTAGTTCATTTTTGTTTAAATTTTTGTTAGATACTGTGTTACATAGTTTCCTGCTGTAGCTGGGGGCTTGAGTTGATGACACCAGAGTTATAATCCGGTATGAGATCCTTAAGCTCAGATATGCCTTATCTTTCCTTTTTCATACCCACTTGCATTTTTATCACTAGTACCTTATTTGGCCTATTTTTATTTATTTGCATTTGAACAAAGTAATTTATGAAAAAAGACCATTTATCTCCTTGGCTTCTGTTCATTAATAGAAGTTATAAACTAATATTACCTGATCTGGTAATCAGGATTGTTCTCTCAGATATCTTAATCAGTAAAGAGCATGAACACTGATAACCACATATTTTGTTTTACCACACAGGTAAGTAACATCTATAGTCTTTAGATTCTAATCTCCTCAAAAGCCTGTGAAAAGAAAGTGGATATTAGATCATTTTCTAAGGGTCACTCTCTAAAGCTGTTTCAGCTTATGGAAATTCCACATTTGAGAATTAGCTGCAGAAATTCTTTAGCACTACTCTTTCTTTTCAAATTGAGGAAGCCGTAGCTCCAATTTCCAACAAAAGCCAAATTCCCAGTGAAGCTGTTATCAAGCTTGTAAGTCTACTCGTCAAAAGCTACATCACTGTGATGATAATTAAGGACAGAGGTTTTCATTTAGAATATAGCTCTTCAGATAATTCTATGCTTTTATGTTTCTATGCCACATCGTAATGTTATTTCTCTTAGAGCTACAAATAGACTAAACAAAGTTTTTTAGTTTCAAGGACAGAAAACACAATGGATTCCATTGTGACATAACAAAACAATTATCTTCAAATAATTTCATGCTTGCTGGTTTTTTTTCTCCACATTTCTCATCTTTCTTGTTTTGAGGAGGCATTTGCAACATTCTGAATGAGATTAAAAACAAACAGCAAAATATATGTAAAAAAAGAAGAATCCAACATAAAGATAAATATTTCTCTGTGGTTTTTAACAGAAATGCAATATGCTTGGTTTCATTTTGTTTTCCACTGTCCACATTTTTACTGCTATGTAATACTAAGCTGCATCTTGTTCTACTAGTTATCTCACTAGAATAGCAACTCGTCATATACTGAAATTATAGGCTATGCTGGGGGTGCCTTATGTTTATTTGTTCCAGACACACAGGAATTACTGGTTAATGTATACCCATGAGTCTGTGGACTAGAAAGCAGTGAAGTATGGACAGATTATTGGGGCTTAAAGTTTGCTGCTGGTCTAAATGAAGAACTAATTATTATTCTTCTGAAGCAAAGAGAAGCGGTAAAGAAACTGACTGTGAAAATGCAAAATAACTCCTCTTGATTATTTGAATGTCTTGGAATTATGTGACGTCTTGTAGGGTTACAGTTTAGACCACTGTTTTCACTTGATTGATTCCTGAGTGTTAGCCAGAGTAAATCTGACCAGATCTAGTTTAAAATTTGTATTTTAGCAAACAAATTGGCAATAAATTCTCATAGTATTTATTACATGAAAGCAAGAAGTACTTCAAAGATACAACGCTGTATTATTATTAGCAAGAACTTTGGTTTTCTATAAATATTAAATTATTGTATTAAGCCCATGCAAAGAAAACAAGTAAATAAGAAAAAAGCTTGTGCTAAAGCAAGCTTAAAGGTCCCCATAAGGCTGGATTTCAGGTTAGTATAGGAAGAACAACCATCTTTCTCCTGTGAATGGAAAGCAAAAGCATTTCCAGCAAGATGTCTAAAAGCCCTTTGGTGTAGCTATACTCATTTTTTCTTGTTTATAATGTATTTTTTCCCAAAAGAGAGAATTAAAAAGCACTATATTTGAGAGAAAGGCAATTAGGATCATATGATCACACAAAAATTCAGGTTGGAAGGGACCTTGAGAGGTATCCAGTCCAACGTCCTGCCCAGACCAGAGTCAGCTCTGGGGTCAGCTCTGAGGTCAGACCGGGATGCTTAGGGATTTGTCCAGTTGGATCTTTTAAACCTCCAAGGATGGAGCCTAAACAACCTCTGTAGGCATCTTGATTGCCTTCATGAGTCTCGTTACCAGTCAGGGCCTCTCCTCTTTCAACTTATGCCCTCGTCCTGCCACCAGGCACATCCGTGAAGAGCCTGGCTCCCCCCTTTCAGTGGCCTGCCCCATAGTCACTGGGGCACTGCTGTTAGGCTGAATTCAGTCACTGGGAAAATCCTTTTGTGATTTCCTTTGGGGCACATTTCTGGGTACATGAAGGAGAAGCCTTTGGGAATAGTCCAAAGGTAAAGGGTAAACTAGACCTAGACAATCTGATTATCTTCTGTGGTAAAATAACTAGGTCTGTGGAGAAGGGGACAGCACACAGTGAGAGTCACTGACTTTGACTTCAGCAGCTTCCCATTCCTGCATCCTAGTTAGGACATTACAGTGTGGGTAGAAGAACAACCATATGGGTAAAAAACAGGATGAATGAGGGTAGTGGTTAAAGCGTTCAATTGTTTATGAGTGTGTTTGTATTTGGAGAGGACGTGTCATACATTTAACATATTACGCAAAAGGAAATACAGTGAATGATGAAATGCACAGTGGGCCTGCTGCAGCCCCAGCAGGGGCAGGGCAGGTGTCTCTCAGAGGCCGGAGGGTTTTGGCCAGTTAGAGCCAGATGGACCTGGTTAAAACCAGTCTGAGCTGGTCGGAGCTGATTCCCCCTCTCCTGTGCTCACGTGACTGTTGCTGCCCGGTGGGAGCTACTGCTGGCTGGGGGAGTGCCTCTGGCTGGCCGGGGGCAAAGGCCCGACAGACCCGGGGTGGAGGGGAACAACAGCCCTTTGTGTCACGGGGTGGGGGGCACCTGCCATCTCCCTCGCAGGGCCCCCAGAGGAGCCGACAACAGGCTGGGGAAGGAGAAATGACACCCCAAAGCCTTGAGCAGGGGGCCCTGGGAGGAGGGAGCCACACCCTTGTTTTCAGTGATTAACTTCTGCTTAATCTTAGATCTGTTGGCACAGCAGGACATTAGAAGGAAGAGCTAAATGCCAAAGAAGAAAATAAATAATAAGTACTCTTGGTTTTGGCTTTTTTTTAAAATTATTATTTTACCTGTCTTTCTAATGAAGCATCTCTGTACAAATAGATAATTTGGACGATTAGACTGTTAAAGCATTATTTGGTCTAACAATAAATGATAGCTCCACATATATATGATGTGTTCCCTTTTGCCCATGACAGAATTTAACAGGAAGATTTGAATTTGCATTTCTGGATAGTTTTTGAGAAATCAGTAACATTTGCATTAGAGCTATCAATTGGTATTTCTTCAGTCTTAATTTTTCTGCCATGCTATCTTTCCCTTTAAAAAGCTATTAGAAGCTTGATGTTAACAAACTGCACTCCATTCCTAAACTGGAAAATCCTAAAACCCCTGGCAGATTAAAAAAATCCAGTCTTGAAATCAGAGGAACAGAAAGAACTTCCCTGATAAACGCTCTCTAAAGTAAAACTTCTTCAGCTTTTTCTTGCATTCCTGAATGGACTCATGTCTTCCTGAATCCACAGTAGCTGTGTGCCAGTGTAAGGAATTGAGAACACAGTTACCTGGATGCTCAGGTAACCTCATCTACCTCGTCTAATACTTGAAGAACTTTCCTCAGCTGGGGGAGGTACAGGTTCAATCCATTTTGGCTAAGAAAGTTCTAGGTGTTACATATTCCAACTCTTCTTTGGCTGCTCTAACCATCAGATTTGTGTAACATGAGGGTACCAGGAATATCCTTTCATTATGGCCTTACCTTAAAGATCATTTATCTTTTTTCAAGTCAAGAGACTGATTTATCAGTCAATGCAAGAAGTATAACTTCAGTTGATGGGATGGTCCACTGGGTCCAGGAGCACATCTTTTGTAAATTAGACACTAAATAAGATACTTAAATTAGATGTACCAGATGACAGACAATTTTTTTCTGGTTTAATTATATTTAATCTCTTTTTCTCCAGTCTTTTTTCTTCCCAGTGTTTTGATTTATTTTATGATACTCAATTTTATGAAAACTCTTTTTCTGTGTAATGACTGGGGACAACTGCTAACATCATACATTCCATATTTATTCAGAATCAGATAGAATAGATATAATGCACTGTATTCTTGAGAATTTTCAGTTTTAAATTCAAGATATTTAATGGGTAGTTCCCTTTATCATCCTTGCATTTAGTTCTCATAACATTTAAGGGATTTGAACCACAATACCCTTGTAAGGACAATCTTATGTGCAAAGCTCTTATGGAAGTAGAATATGAGAAAAGATAAACCTTTTATTGAGCAACCTGCCTTTATTGACCAACATGTTTCTCCCTGTATGACAGGTACCAACTAACATTATATTTTAGTAATTCTCAATGGATATTATTTTCTCTCTACTGCTAGGGGGAAAATTTGCCAAGGAGTGCAAAAAACATTTTATTCTGTAAAAAATGTTTCTAAGAGGTTAGCATCACTTAGAACTAGCTTATGCAAACTAGTTTTCTATTTGAACTCACCCAAGTCATTGCCTTAAGAAGTTAGTCCAAGATCATTAATTAGGCTAGTCCTATTCATTTCACAAAATTAGGCTTCTATTATCTTTGTAGGCTTCATATTTCTGATTCATATCAGAGTATTTTGCCATAATTCAAAGAACAAGCTGAATTTATGACATTTACTAATATCATTATCATGAACATGTAGTAGCCATGGCCATTTTCTTCAGTGTAAACTCTGTGTAATGATCTCATTCCATTGTGGAACTCAGTATAAGCTTGACCTGCTGTGAATGCTCAGAGGGAGCATTTTTTAAGTACATTATGATCTCATACTGCAGTAATTTTTGAAAAACCTAATAGTTCTAAAAATAACAGACAATTAGACAATTCCTTAAAATATTTATTATGAAGACAATAATGAATAGTGCCCACTGAATATATGAAGAACATACTGGATTTCAAAATTATGAGGCAAAACTCCATCCAGTATGAATGCAAAATAAAATATTGAAGCATATAAACAATAGTAACAAATTGGTCTTTTAGGTAAGGTTCTGAAACAAGGAATTAGCTTAATAAGGATCTGTTTCAGTTGTAGCCTTCTGGTCTTAAGAAAAAACAGATACCACTGAAATACTTTGTTGCAGGGAATTAATCTACTGGAAAAGGAACAGAAAGAGGCATATGTTGTGTTCCCATTACCACTTCTCAGTGCACCTTTTGTGACAACATGGATATTTATAACACTCTCATTGCAAAACTACTCTTAAATGTTTTCAAATGGAAATATATAGTAGCATGTCCATGTAACATGTCCCGTCCTTTATCATTATTCTTTTTTGCTTACTTCAGACATGTACATAATAAAGCACCCACATACCACATTCTTTAACAATGTCTTTTGAACTAAGAAATATGATTTTTTTTCTATTTTTCCACTCCTACCAACATATAAAAAGTTGTTAACTTATATTTGCTAAAACTTATGAAAAGAAAAATCTAGTAAGTCACACCTTCATGAAAATCAACACAATGTCGGTCTCTGGAGAACTAAAACTACAGGAATAAATGATACT
>NW_008795138.1:3632675-3641024 GCF_000699145.1 Aptenodytes forsteri | reverse complement strand
TTCCCTTCCTTCCCTTCCTTCCCTTCCTTCCCTTCCTTCCCTCCCTACAATAAGATTTTGCTACAGTAATCACAGAAAGTAGTTAACTATTTTGATCTGGATTTATTCCACCTAATTTTAGGCTCATAAATGAGATGCTTATATTGTGACTATAGTTTATGCTGGGAGATGGGCAGTTGTAGAAGATAATTCAGATAAATAATAATTGCAGAGGACAATTCAGATAAATAATAATTATCACTTTCCATTTACTCTATAGTGGGTTTATGGCAACCACACTCTTAGCTCAAATATCCTATTTTAGTACTAAAAGTTAGATTAAACCAGTCCAAGTCAGTTTAACAGACTGCAGGAGAATTAAGACTAAGTGCATTCCTTTAAGAAAAATGTTCTATTCAGTGAGAATAAGGATGGCAGATTTAGGATGTTAACTATCTTAAATTTTAGTCTGACAATATAAATAATTTTATTTACTATTCTTATTTTCTAAGATTGAAAAAAAGAACATGTGTCTTTTTGAGAAACTCCAATACTAGATTAAATACTTAAGAAGTTTTCAACTGTAAAAGCCCTTCTCTTAGGAGGAAAACAAATTTTAAGACTTAAATTACATCACTTAAAATACTACAGTGCATCTTCACACATAAGATTGCATAGCATGTTTGCAGGGTGTTGCATACATCATTGAAATAATCCTGTACATAAAATAGTTTTCATCTTTTTAGACAACAGAAAAAATCCTGCTTTAAAACAACAAGGAAGGCAAAAAAAAATTGCAGCCATTTATTTCATATTTGACAATATCAGGCTAAACAAAATTTACTTAGCAAGTTGATATGTTTTGTGAAGGTTACATTGTAAAAGCTGAGCGATCCATTAGCCAGCAACTAAGTTGGAGAAGTTACAGTATTCTAATAGAAACCACAGACTGGTAGGGAGCAGGTCCTGGGTGACCTCCCATGTATTCAGGCGCACTCTGAGTTGAATAAAAGCCTTTCCATTACTTGTGCAGTGCTACAAGGCTTGATGGAATAAGGTCATATTCTCAGTCCTAGAGGATATTGATTTGTTGTTATTTATATCAGTGTTTTAGAAACATGTTTAACAGTGTGAAGTTAATTTCAAATGTTGAGGGTTTTTCTGTTGTTGTTTTAGGGTTTTTTTGTTGTTGTTGTGTTTTTTTATGGCTGGCTCTTTCATTGTATATATAAGCACATGTACAATACATAAACAAAGACTTGGTGTTGCATTCCCCTCTAGTGCCTGATCTCTGGAAAATGTGGCCACCTACTAGAACTGCCTATTACTGAAGCCGTTCCTTTGGTTCAAGAAATAGACGTTTGTTCTCTGTGACTGAAGACTGTGACTTAGGATTCCCATTGAAAACTTCACTGAAGGACAAGAAAAAAGGTCCCTAACTATTTTCTTGGGTTTAGGCCTGGATTCCAGAAAGCCTTATTCCATAAAACCCTTATTCAGTGAAACCTTTCACTTGAAAATACTGTAAGCACTTTTTCAATCTTAGTTGGATCTCAGAGAAACTTAGATAAGATAGGTATCTCAGGTAGAGGGAAGGATAGCTGAAGAGAGAGCATAACTTATTCATCTTTTCTAACTTACTTCCAAATAATTCAAGACAAAAAGACCCCTCTCTCTCTCCAAAGTAAAAGACTCACTGCAGTAAAATGGAAATTGAATTTAAAATCCCAAATAAAATAATGTAAAAAAGCTTGTTAGTCAACAAAAGAAAAACTGTTTTTCACTGTGGGGGCTGTCAAACACTGGAACAGGTTGTCCAGAAAGTCTGTAGAGTCTGTACTTGTTGCTATTCAAAAACAAACTGCACATGGATATGAGCAACTTGCTCTAGTTGACTCTGCTTTGAGCAGGGGGGTGGACCAAATGGTTGCCAGGTTTTCTTAGCAACTTCAGGTTTTTGTTTAAGCTTTATAGAGTCCATTGGGGAAAACAGAAACATAAGTACCTGATTAGAAAGAATCCGATTTTAATATAAAAAAAAAAAAAAAAAAAATTGCATATTGCAGTACATATTAACAATACTCTTAAACAAAAGTTCTAGCACCCATTTATATACAGCTTTAAACTGGTAATATGTGAGTTTTTGTGAATATTTCTAGATCACTTTTTATTCCAGGCTTCTTACAATACTGGAAATTTCCCCATTTTTGAAAGGGTAGCTAGGAATGTAAGAAAATAAGCAATCTGGAAGCAGAACTTGCTATCACAGTTGCTTGTGTACGGTTAACAAAATCCTCTGCCATCTTTTCCTCTGCTTCTTTAACCAACTTATAGGAATATTATGATATTAATTCTTCTTTACTATTGATAGCTTTACATATGTTTTTACTGTATACCAGATATCGTGGCAAGGCAATATTTCTCAAAAATATCTATCAGCCTTACTCATTTATATGAAGTTCTCTTTACATCATTCTGAGAATACAAAAGGTTCTCAGTACAGTGATCTGCAGATCATATGTTACAAGGGCAACATTTCTCACGGCCAAAGGCAAATAAGAAGTTAAAGTTCAGGTCAAAATGGAGAACGAGTCATAATGTTGCCCACAGCTCACTACTTACCTCAGTAATGAGTTTCAGAAAGTTAGGGGCTGATATCACAGAGTTTAAGTGATATTTGTGCCCATTTCAAGGCTTACTTGTATAGTCAGAGAAGTGCAAGAATATATTAATTTGATCAAAATCCTGTATGCTGCCTTATTAATTTGATCAAAATCCTGTATGCTGCCGCCTTCTGAATTCGTTGAGTTCAGATGTCAAAGAAGTAACAAGTACATGGTGAGGTGAGTTCCTGCCATACCCTTTACATTTCACTTTCATTTGCTATGAATTAACTTATCTTAGCACAGAGCATTGTGGCCCAACAAACCGCTGTCATCCAGCCATCACCTGCTCTGAAATGGTGTATGGCTCTCTGAGCGGCTGGCAGAGAGCAACTGAGCATATAAGTGCCCTAGTGGAAGTACAAGCTGTCTCCACAGGGAGAAGAGTGAAAAGCAGAAATGGGAGAAGTAGTTCTCAAGTTCTATGAACTCTACAAGCTGAGCACCTTAGCTGATGCTCCTAGAGTGTGAGCATCATAGTGTACAACAGAGAGAAAAAATGGGAGAAACTGTTTCAGTTACTCCTCTGAAAAATATACTATATGCATGAGAAAGAGAATAAAAGAAAGTTCTCAGTTAAAAGCTCAAGCCCTGGGGACTGAAAAAGCTTGAACAATTACTTTGTGTGATGAGAAAAGTTTAGAGGGCATCCTGACTATATCATGCCCTGATTTATAAAAAAAAAAAAAAAAAATCTATCCAAATATGCTGAGAATGTATCCCACAGTACCAATGTTAAAAATTGCACTTATTTCCTTGGAACTAGCAGCTACATTTTGTTTGTTGCTGTTCAGAAATCAACAGGAACAGCAAGATTTTAATGATGGTCTTCACATGGTTTTCACACAATATGTTTATAGAGGTAAAGGAAACATTTTTTCCTGATCATGTTAATAAAGACATGCCAGTGCAGTAGTATGTCCACTGATTTCAGTGATAGCAGTGTTAAGCCAATGCTGAACAGTATTTCTGTAATTACTCTATTTCCCCCCCGCCCCAGAAATAAGTGTTCGCTTTAAGGTATGTTATTCTTTTGAGGTATATTTTAAATGTACAACCAGTAAATCATAAAAGCATTAAAATTTGTATGTTAACGTGTAATTGCTGTTTTGAGAAAATAAATACAGTAACCCTGGGGTTCTGCTTTCTAGTCTCTTTATACTCATCTGAAGATGCAAAAAACAAACAGAACCAAAAGTGGGGATGTAGCACTCCTGTAAGCTACCTAACTATGTACACACCTGCCCTGAAGTACTAGCTTCTTCTGAACTATATTTTTTTCTGCAGGCTCCCACATATGTAACTGTCTTCCTGGGATATCCAGTTATGAGGTCACTCTGAAGCACTCAGTTTCAACTGTTATACAGCTTTGCAGCCATTCTGCTTATTTTCATTCTTGACAATGTAATTTTTTTCAAGGTTATAATTGGATATTAAGAAGAAAATTGCTTAAAAGTCAAAGTATTTCCTTCAAAATATTTAGAAGAATTAGGGGCATTTTTAACAACTTTGAAGTAAGCAGTGAAATTCAAATATTTGTTCTTACAGAAGGCCTTTAAATTAGAGGTTCATGGAGAGTCCATAAATTTAATGATATATTGTATTTGTCCTGATATGAACAGTTTAACAATTAAAACATTTTAAAATCAATCTAAACTTTAGTTAATTTTAAAAATAAAATAACAAAATTACATATACTATGGCTATATTAAACTACTACCTTTTTTTTTTAAATTGCAATTGTTTTCCAAAATCTGGTTACACAGCAACACTCAGAGTCTCAAGAACAGCCGAGGAGAGCTGCTCTGGAGCTGGCCAATCTGCAGTGGAGCGGCAGATCTTGGTCCACAGTGGCGTTTCCTGAGGCAGGGAAACGCAAGGGCAGCAGAGATACCCACCAGGAGCTGGCAGCTCTGGGGAGTGATGCTGAGGAGGCCTGGCTGCTGCCAGAGCAACTGCAGCCACCCCCCCACCTGTAAAAAACAGCCTAGGGAGTGCTAGCAACCAGGAGCTCTGCGACCAGAGCGGGCAAACGGGGCGTGGCACGGCAGTTTACATGGAAGGGCATGCAGGTAGGGCATCGTAACCCTACCAGCTGAAAAGGTCAGTTTAATTGCTGGTTATCACCTTCTCAGAAGGAGCTTAGCTATGGTAACCACCCAGCAGAAAGCTATGTCCTCTGCACTCACCAGAACTGATGTGGCTACCCAGACAGAGCTCCCATGAAAACATGCAGCCATCCAGGTCTCAGGCTGCAGGGTGTGCCAGAGCCTTTCACTAGTACCTGATGGCAGTAGCGAGAACACCTGTGTGAGATGTGACCAAATAGACAATCTGCTGATCTTGGTGGCAGAGCTTTGAGGGAAAGTAGACAGTTAAGGATCATCAGGGAGTATGAGAAAGAGATAGACTGGTGCAACCATGCTCTGCCCTCCCTGAGACAGAAAGAGGAACATACACCAGAAAAAACACAATATCAAGGGGATCCTGTATCCTGCCCCCACCAGGCAGAAGGCAGTAACTTAAAGGAAAGGAGTGAATGGAAGCAAGTCCATGCTCGGGGTGGCAGGTGAACTCCCTTCCTGCCTACCTCACTTTCCCAGGTGCCTCTATACAGCAGGTATGAAGCTCTGGATTTGGAAAGTCAGTCAATGGATGATGTGGATGATGGTCCATATACACCAGAGCCGTTGACAAGGTCAGAAAGGCCTACCCACTGTATCACAACCATCTTGACAAGAAGGAAAAGACAGGTTATAGTTGTATTGGGTTTGTGTGGCAAGGTTTTGGTAGCAGGGGGGCTACAGGGGTAGCTTCTGTGAGAAGCTGCTAGAAGCTTCCCCTATGTCTGAGAGAGACAATGACAGCCAGCTCCAAGATGGACCCACCGCTGGCCAAGGCTGAGCCAATCAGCAATGGTGGTAGTGCGTCTGTGATAACATATTGAAGAAGTGGGGGAAAAAACCTGCACACCAACAATTGCAGCTGAAGAGAGGAGTGAGAATATGTGAGAGAAACAGCCCTGCAGACACCAAGGTCAGTGAAGAAGGAGGGGGAGGAGGTGCTCCAGGCACCAGAGCAGAGATTCCCCTGCAGCCTGTGGTGAAGACCATGGTGAGGCAGGCTGTCCCCCTGAAGCCCATGGAAGTTAACAGTGGAGCAGATATCCACCTGCAGCCTGTGGAGGACCCCATGCTGGAGCAGGCTCCTGGCAGGACCTGTGGCCCCATGGAAAGAGAGGAGCCCACGCTGGAGCAGGTTTGCTAGCAGGACTTGTGACCCCGCAGGGGACCCACGCTGGAGCAGTCTGTTCCTGAAGGACTGCACCCTGTGGAAAGGACCCATGCTGGAGCAGTTCATGAAGAACTGTAGCCCATGGGAAGGACTCACATTGGAGAAGTTCATGGAGGACTGTCTCCCGTGGGTGGGACCCCACACTAGAGCAGGGGAAGAGTGTGAGGATTCCTCCCCCTGAGGAGGAAGGAGCAGCAGAGAAAACATGCCATGAACAGAACACAACCCCCATTCCCCATCCCCCTGCGCCTTTGCAGGGGAAAGGAGGTAGAGCATTGGGGAATGAAATTGAGCCTGGGAAGAAGGGAGGGGTAGGGAGAAGGTGTTTTAAGATTTAGGTTTTATTTCTCATTATCAAACTCTGATTTGATTGGTAATAAATTAAACTATTTTTTCCCTGAGTAGAGTCTATTTTGCCTGTGATGGTAATTGCTGAGTGATCTCCCTGTCCTTATCTCGACCCATGAGCCTTTTGTTATATTTTCTCTCCCCTGTCCAGCTGAGGAGGGAGAGTGATAGAGTGGCTTTGGTGGGCACCTGACATCCACAATAGTTGAGGGTGACTCCCTTCTGAAGGGAACAGAGGGTCCAATATGCCAGACAGACCCTCCTCTTCGGGAAGTCTGCTGTCTCCCTGGGGCCCAGGTTAAGGACATCACTAGGAAACTTCCTAGCTTGGTACAGCCCTTGGACTATTACCCATTATTGCTCTTCCATGTGGGTGGCGATGAAGCTGCAACACGTAGCCCAAGGGCAATCAAAAGAGGCTTCAGCATCTTGGGATGGTTGGTAAGGGAAACTGGAGTACAGGTAATTTTTTCCTCTATACTTCCAGTTGCGGGCAGCAATATTGGAAGAAACAGGCAGACATGGTATGTTAATACATGGCTCCATGGCTAGTGTTACCACCAGAATTTTGGGGATTTCGATAATGGGATGGTCTACATGGCACCAGGCTTGCTGATGTCGGGTGGGATTCACCTTTCTCAAAGGGGGAAGAGGGTCTTTGCTTATGAGCCAACTGGGCTGATTGACAGAGCTTTAAACTAGACTTGAAGGGGGAAGGGGATAACATCAGGCTTGCCTGTGATAAGCCATGGGATGACACAAAAAGGTTAGAGGGATGGAGTGTTAGTGAGGGCCCTCAACCTGTTGCTCTGAGATGTGCTGGGTACACTGGAGCACAACTGAAGTCTTACAGAGATGAGCCAGGGGCTCCTGAGATAATAGGAGCTGACAGGGAACCACCAGTGAAATACCTCAAAGGAATTAAGGTGTGTTCCTCTAAAAAAGGTGACACAGCCAACAGCCCAGCTGAAGTGCCTCTACACTAATGCACACAGCATGGGTAACAAACAGGAGGAGTTGGAAGCCACTGTGCTGCTAGAAAGCTATGACCTAGTTGCCATTACTGAAACTTGGTGGGACAAATCCCATGACTGGAGTGCAGCTATCGATGGCTACAAACTGTTCAGAAGGGACAGGCAAGGAAGGAAGGGTGGAGGGGTTGCCCTCTATGTCAAGAAATGAATGAAGAGCTGTCTCTGAAGAATGGCCATGAGCAGGCTGAAAGTTTATGGGTAAGAATTAGGTACTGAGGCAAAAAAGGGAACTTTGTGGTTGGTGTTTACTACAGGCCACCGATCAAGGGGGAGCCTATTGACAAAGCCTTCTTACTCCAACTACAGGAGGCATCGCACTCGCAGGCTCTCATCCTGCTGGGGGACTTCAACCACCCTGATACCTGCTGGAAAAGTAACATGGCAAGCTGTAGGCAATCCGGGAGATTCCTGGAGTGCATTGAGGATAACTTCTTAGGCCAGGTAATAGACAGCCTGTCCTGGTTTCAGCTGGGATAGAGTTAATTTTCTTCCTAGTAGCTGGTACAGTGCTGTGTTTTGGATTTAGCAATCCATGAGAATAATGTGATAACACACTGATGTTTTAGTCGTTATTAAGTAGAGTTTATACTGTCAAGGACTTTTCAGCTTCCCATACTCTGCAAGCGAGCAGATGCACAAGAAGCTGAGAAGGAGTATAGCCAGGACAGCTGACCCAAACTGGCCAAAGGGATATTCCATACCATATGACGTCATGCTCAGTATATAAGATGGGGGTAGTTGGCCGGGGGGCAGCGATCGCTGCTCGGGGGCTGACTGGGCATCGATTGGCAGGTGGTGAGCGCCTGAATCACTTCCCCTGCCCCGCTTTACCTGTTGTTTTTTTTTCCTCTCTCTCCTTCTCTCATTGTTTTACTTTCCATTAGAATTTATTATTATTTTTATTATTATATTAATATTTCAAGTATTAAACTGTTCTTATCTCAACCCATGAGTCTTCTTACTTTTGCTCTTCTGATTCTCACTCCCATCCCGCTGGCGTGGGGGGAGGGTGAGCAAGCGGCTGTGTGGTG
>NW_008795138.1:3621887-3629320 GCF_000699145.1 Aptenodytes forsteri | reverse complement strand
AAGTCCAGGTAGACCACATCCACAGCCTTCCCCTCATCCACTAGGTGGGTCACCTGGTCATAGAAGGAGATCAGGTTGGTCAAGCAGGACCTGCCTCTCATGAACCCGTGCTGGCTAGGCCTGATCCCCTGGTTGTCCCGCTCATGCTTTGTGAGCGCCTTCAATTTTTCCATTCTTTTCTTGGTTTATCTGTAATTTTTTCTGTAATTTAGTCAAAATCAACTTTAGGTTTATTTTTTTAAGAAGCTTTGTGGTTGTATTTAATATTCATATTACCATTGTTTACAAGCCAGTTCTGCACAATATAGACTATGTAATCTCACTAGTGTTTCTTTTTTTCCAACAGCTGTCTATAAACTTTCATAAAGATACTTTCTTTCAACAAATGTTATTTGGGTATTTCTTCCATTTTCTTTCCTAAGTCAACAAGTTTTATATATTCCTGCAAATCTTTTGTTTTAGACTTTTAATGGTGTTCATCATCATGATACCTGAACGCTTGCTAAACTCACACGGATTTACTCCCAGATCATGTGTGACTGGAAGGGATGAACAGTTCCATTCTACAGATGCAGGCTGGGGCTGTGTCACAGACCTCTCCAAAGGGCTCATTATATCAGATTTCATCAGGATTAATGCTTTTAGAGAAACAGGAATTAAACGTTTAATTTAATCACTTTTCAAAAGAGGTGTGCACACAGTAAGAAATATGCTAAAGGCTTCCAGCGGAATTTGGTTTGAGGACTCTAGAATTGCAACTTGCAGAACAGTGCTGCAGGAAGAACAAATGTCTCTTCGCAGTGTCATTCATGTACACAGCTAAAAACTGGCAGGAGTCCACATACTGTTTGGTTAGTTAACCTGGGGGGGGGGAACCCAACAATGTGGCTTGAAAAACAGCCTCTCTCTGCAGCAAACATTGGCCACAAATCGGAGCTGATTGATTAACAAAGCTAGGAATCTTTTCATTGCCTTTCTTGCAAGCCATCGAATAACAGCCGAGCTACTGTACAGCCTTGTATCTATGGCAGCTCCATCAATTCAGCTAGTGATCCCCAACAAGGAAAATGGCTATTGGATAGTAATGGCACATCTATGACCATTCTTTCTCCTCCTTGTTTCTGTGATACCTCTAAAAATTTGTAGCTGCCATGAAAACGATAGACACTCTACAAGCTCTATATGTATCTTTCTTTTTATTTTTTTTGTTCCTTAAAGTTTGTGATCAGGTATTGAGAAGATAAAAAGTCAAAATATTTCCTCCAAAAATATTTAGAGGACATATTTTTAACAGCTTTAATATAAACACTGAAGTTCAAGTATTCAGTGGAAAGTGTAAGTATATAAATGAAGTATTTATTAGTAATTTGTATAGCAAGTTGACAAACTGCTTCTATTCATGCGTGTTCAGATAAATAATCTTATACCAAAGCTGACCTTTTATAAGGCCTGTCTGTCCTTTGGACTTTTCTCTCTTTCTCTTGCTTTCCCCAGAACAATTTTGGTTTAATGCCATTTCTGTATGGTCACAGTGAAAGAAAGAGGAAACTTATAAAACGTAGGAGGACTTTTTGGAAGCATATGAAAGCAAACACACTAGTAAAAAACAATGAGTTAGTCCAAGAATACAGAAATGGGAAATTCTTTCTTGACTGACAACACAATAACCTACACAGTTTGAAAATAAAAACTTCCTTCTCTGAAACAGATAGATAAAAAAATTTGGCTGAGGGTTTTCTGATACACCTTTCATAGTTTCAACATATAACTAAGGCACAGACCTATACATTATTACATGTTATTTTTGCATTAAAAATTAAATTATATGAAACCATAATCAAAACAATATTTTTACCCTATTCAGCCTTTCCCCTCAAAAATACAAGTCATATACAACTATTATAAATCTTTTCATTGTGTAACTGTATAACTGTTCTTTTTTTTTCACTTGTACAAGTCAAATTCCTGAAGTATTTTTATATTTTATCTTTGGCCCTGAAAAATTTATTTTGCATAAGGAAGGCTGTCCCAACATCATAATCCTGGAACAAATTTATATCATATATGCAGAATTAGATTTATTCTTGCATTCATGCAAAAGTATCTGTGTGAATTTATACTTATATATTTATAACAATGTGAAGCAGAGTTAATATTAATGAAAAAACAAATATTAAGTAAAAACTGAATTCTGGTGCAGAATCAGAGGTATTTTGATTTATTTATTTTCTATAAATGAGGAAGTTGTAAAGGCTTATTAGTATGAGCAATTACAATAAAACCCATATTTCAATGCTTATATATATATATGCTTAATTAAATTTCATCCTCTTTTCTTATTTTTATCTTGCCATGTATTTGTGAGACATTCAAATGTATGACACTACTTTGTTCTTTGATTATAGGAACAAAATCTAATAAACAGTGATTATTGTTTCCAGAGCAGCCAAATAAGCAATTTGAAGAACTGATATGTTAGAAGATACATATTCACTTGTAATATGCATTCATTATGTGCTCGACAGACTAATAACTCTGTACAACAAATGGTTTGAAAATATTATTTTAAATGTTTTTTAAAATAATGGGAGATTTGAAGATTTTGTGATTTAGTCATGGGGAATTCACTAAATGTCATTCTAAGCTCCTGAAATCTACTGTAATAATAATCTACTATAATAATATATATATACACAATTTTCTTAACTATATAACATTCTAGGACCTTAAACAGATCTTGTTACTCTAGGCCAATATCTTATCTTGGAAAACCTTAGAGGGATTTGTAAGTTTTTACAACATTTAATCATGCAGTTGTTATTGATCCTTTATTTTCAAATGTGTATTATTGAAATAGAGACATTCCATTAAAAGGTTGTGGTTTCCTTTTTATTTGTAATATTCATAGCATGGTAGTTGCAAACTTTGCATTAAATTCTAGCACTAATACATATTTATGTATATGTGTATAGATGTATAGAATTAACAACATTTTATGCATTTACAGAATCACAGAAACACAGAAGCATAAACAGTTGAGACTGGAAGGAACGTCTGGAGATCATCTAGTCTAATCCCCCCCCTGCCCCAGTCACAGCAGTGTCAGAGGTTGCTCAGGACCTTGCTCAATGGATTTTGCATATCTCCAGGAATGAAGACTCCACGACCTCTTTTGCCAATCTGTTCTTGGTTCCAATCACCCTTAGGCTATTTTTTTTCTTTTTTTCTTGTGTTTAAGTGGAATTTCCTGTATTTCAATTTGTAGCCATCCCATCTTATCCTTTCTCTGGGCACCATTGAGAAGAGTCTGGCTTTGTCTTCTTTACTTACCCTAATCAAGTATAGACACATGTTGATATGCTTCCTCTGAGCCTTATCTTCCCCACACTAAACAATCCCAGCTCTCTCAGCCTCTCCTCATACGTCAGATGCTCCAGCGTCTTATGTATGTTTGTGGTCTTTCTCTAGACTCACTCAAGCATGCCCATGTCTCTCAGGGTTCTTGTTGGTGAGCCTTGAACCCAAGTACTCAAGACCACAGTACTCAAGATGTGGTCTCACCAGTGCTGAGTAGAGGGGAAGAATGAACTGATTGGTCCCCCAGCATGTACTGGTGCATGACTGGTGTACTGGTGTAATTCCTTCCCAGGTGCAGGACTTTGTATTTACCTTTGCTGAACTTTATGAGGTTCCTCTCTGCCCATTCTCCAGACTGTCAAGTTCCCTCTGAATGGTATCACAACTATGAGGTGTATCAACCATTCCTCCCAGTTTTATATCATCTGCAAACTTTCTGAGGGCTTGTTCCATTGATGCTGTCTTATTGGTCAGGTCATTAATGAAGATATCAAACAGTATCAGCCCCAATATGGATCCCTAGTGTACATTGATAGTGACTGGCTTCCAACTGAACTCAGTACCACTAATCACAACCTTCTGAACCTGGAAGTTCAGCCATTTGCCATTCCATCTCTCTGTCTATTTATCTAGACCATATTTCCACGGTTTGTCTCTGAGGATTTTATGGAAGACAGTGTCGAAAACCTTATTAAAGTTAAGATAATGATAAAGTTGAAAGTAGCATCCACTGCTATCCCCTCATGTACTACTAGTTAGAGTACAAGTTTATTCATAAATCCATGCTGACTATTCCTGGTCATCTTCTTATCCTTTATGTTTGGAAACAACTTCCAGGATTATTTGCTCTGTCATGTTTCCAGGGCTTAAGATGAAGCTGACCAACCTGAAGAACCTCAGGTCCTACTTCTCACCCTTCTTGAAAACAGAACGGGTTTTTGCTTTCTTCCAGTCTTCAGGAACCTCCCCTGATCATTATGATCTTTCAAAGATAAATGAGAGTGTCCTTGCAGTGATGTCAGCCAACTTCCTCAGCACTTGTGGATGTATCCTGTCAGGTTCAGTGAACTTGTGTATGCCCAGCTTGTTTAAATGTTCCCTAAACTGATACTTCTCCACCAAGGCCAAGTCCATCATTTCACAGTTTTTTTACTTGTCTCAGGGGCCTGAGATTCCTGAAAGGAAATCTTACCAATAAAGACTGAGGCAAAGAAGGCATTGAGTACCTCAGGCTTCTCCAAGTCCTTTGTTTTCAAATGCCCTTTCTCATTCACTAGTGGACTGTCATAGTTTAACCCCAGCTGGAAACTAAGCACCACACAGCCACTCACTCACTCCCCGCTGGTGGGATGGGGGAGAGAATTGGAAGGGTAAAAGTGAGAAAACTTGTGGGTAGAGATAAAGACAGTTTAATAAGGAAAGCAAAAACCGCACACACAAACAAAGCAAAACAAGGAATTCATTCACTACTTCCCATCGGCAGGCAGGTGTTCAGCCATCCCCAGGAAAGCAGGGCTCCATCACGCATAACGGTTACTTGGGAAGACAAAACACCATAACTCCAAATGTCCCCCCGCTTCATCCTTCTTTCCCAAACTTCTATTGCTGAGCATGACGTCACGTCCTATAGGAGATCCCTTTGGTCAGTTCGGATCAGCTGTCCTGGCTGGGGCGGTGTGAGAAGCAGAAAAGGCCTTGACTCTGTGTAAGCACTGCTCAGCAATAACGAAAACATCCCTGTATTATCAACACTGTTTTCAGCACAAATTCAAAACACAGACCCATACTAGCTACTATGAACAAAATTAACTCTATCCCAGCCAAAACCAGCACAGGGACCCACATTTTCCTTAGGCTTTCTTTTGCTGCTGCTATGCTTGTAGAAGCCCATCAAGTTGCCTTTCATGTCCCTTGCCAGATTCAATTCCAGATGGGCTTTGACTTTCCTAAGCCCTTTCCTTAAATGCTTGGAAAGTGTCTCTATAGTCATCCTGGGTCACCTGATCCTTCTTCCATCTCTTGTACACTTCCTTTTGACATTGGAGGTTTATCAGGAGCGTGTTGTTCATTCATGCAGGCCTCCTGACAGTATTGCTTGACTTCCAGTTCATTGGCATGGACCATTTGTGAACTTGTAAAAGCTGATCCTTGAAAATCAACAAGCTCCCTTGCCCCCCCCCCTTCTCTACAGGATCATCTTCTATGAGATTATTCTGAGCAGGTCCTTGAACAGGCTGAAGTCTGCTCTCTTAAATCCAGGGTTGTAATCCTGCTGATCCTGAACTCCATCATCTTCCTCATGGTCACTGCTGCCAAGGTTGCCACCAGTCTTCACATTCCCAACCAGTTCTTCCTCACCTGTAAGTTTGAACATCTCTCCTTGCTGACTTCTTGATCACCTGCATCAGGAGATTGCCATCAATGCACTCCAGAAATCCCCTGGATTGTTTGTGCCCTGCTGCATTGCCCTTCCAGCAGATATAGGGGTGGGTCAAGTCCATCATGATGACCAGAACCTGCAAATGTGATGTTTCTTCCCGTTGTCATCTACTTCTTCCTGATGAGGCAGTCTATAGCAGACACCCACCACAACATTGCCCAAGTTGGTCTGTCTTTTAATCCTGAGCCATAAACTCTCAGTTGGCTCATCATCCACCCCAAGGAAGAGCTCCATACATTCCTGCTGTGCTCTCACATAAAGAAGAATTCCCTCATTTTCCTGAGCCAGTATCCATCCACGACAGCTCTTCAGTCACCTGAGATATATCACCATGTTTCTATGATCCCAATGAGATCATAGCCCTGCAACTGCACACAAACTTCTAGTTCCTCCTGGTTCTTTCCCCATGCTGCACGCATTAGTGTACAGGTACTTCAGAACGGAACCCAGTTACGCTGATTTCCTAGGAAAGGTATGAGAATTTCCCCAGTAATGCTGTCCTGTAGGTACTTCCTTACTTTGGTGTTTTTATGCTTGAGGTGGTCCCACTTCAGCTCTGTTTTGTTGAATACAAGATATCTCTTATCCATATCATCATTCCCCTTTTTGCTTGTCAACCCCACCCACCACTTCAGCCTTTGGTTGTGGCTCATTATCTCCCACACATGTTGTTCCTATTTTAAATTTCTCACCAGGTTGGCCAGCCTGTTGGCAAAGATACTTTTGTGCCGTTTTCAGATGGATCCTAGAAGTTCTCGGTCCTCAAGGAAGGTCCCATGGTCATAAAAAAATAAATTCCTATTGTCAACATCAGCTGTACAGCTATGTGATGACCCACAGGATCCTTCCACTAATTCTCAAGTTCTTTTCCATCACAGGCAGGATTGAGGAGAAAGCCACCTAGGCCCCTATGTCCTTTACCATTACTTCCAGAACCCTGTAGTCATGTTTGATCAGCTCCTCCCCTGGTTGTGTGTGTCAGTGATGTCCACATTAGAGTCAGTATAGATCGTTGTATGCTTAGCTTTGATGAAACACACACTAAAGAGTCTACCCATCCACTGCAGCACTCCAGTCTGTCTCAATTTATTTCCTATGTTGTGTAAGTTTGTATACAGGCACCTGAGATGGACCCCTAGTTGTATTGCTAGGGGTCTTCCCCTTCATGTTGTCCCCTGTATTCTTCTTCATAGGCCCGCTTGCCTTCACTTCTTTGCAGATTGTGGCAACCCTTCCCTGTTGTACACAGCTTAGTGCTCTCCTTAATAGGTTAGTAAGCCTGTTTTTAAAAGATATTCTTGCTCCTCTTCATCAGATGTTCCCTGTCCCTGATCAGTAGTTTCATAAAGAAGGTTGAGCAATTGTAAAGGTCAAAGCCCTGCCTGCAATTCCAGCCACACAGCCAGGTGCTGACCTGCTGATTCATTCACTCCTACCTGAACTTTTTCTGTTCACTAGAAGGATTGAGGAGACCAATACCTCGGTTCGCAGGTCCTTCACTCTCAATGACAGAGACTATAACAGACTCCCAGCAGGATATCTGCCTTCTTGGCTTTCCCCACACTCAACCGTATCATCATCACAATCGTTGAGCTCTATACAATCAAAACACTCCCTAACATACAGAGCCACCCCA
>NW_008795138.1:3611550-3621838 GCF_000699145.1 Aptenodytes forsteri | reverse complement strand
GCTGCACAATGGCTTCCAGCTCCTCCTGTTTGACGCCCATGCTGCGTGCATTGGTGTAGATGCACTTGAGCTGGGCTATCGACTTCACCCCCGGCATCGGCATGCTACCCCTAGACTCATCTCTAGTGAGCCTGGTTTTATCCCCTTCCCCCTTCGAACCTAGTTTAAAGCCCTCTCGATGAGCCCCGCCAATTCATGAGCGAGAAAATGAAGATGAAAGGCTCTGAGAATTGTCAAAAAAGTACTCTGCTTTTTTGTTATTCTTTTAGTCAAGTAAACATACACTTTTTTATCATGACCAATACTTTTTCATTTATTTCAAAACACTTGTCCTTTAGAGAAGAGTTGGCTATTGAGCTGTAGTTGCATCTGAAGAGTCCTAAGATGATTCATTTAATTTTGTGACTCAGACATAATTGTACTTTTCTGTATATAGTTTTCTATATACAGCTCTTTCAGGGAAAAGGTTGGCCTCTTGTCAATTGCCATCAATCAAGAAGGTGATAGCAAAAGTTATGTTAAAATATAAATGTCACCATCTTCAACTTAAAAACCTCTCAAGGATGTTGTGATTCATTCAATGATCCAGTTTTTCTTGCTGACTCTTAATGCCCCTTCCATAATGCTCTGTTTTTTTAATATGTCTCTACATTCACTGTAGGTGGCATAAAAAAAGATATTAAGTCTAGGAGTCCTAGAATATTACAGCAATCAGGCTTTTTTGAAAAGAGGGTTCCATTATATGAAGATATTTCTCTACAGAAACATTTTTCATATAAATAACAATTTGATTTTGAAGCTTCTTCTCACTGCGAATAACACTGTGCTTACCAGCCTCTTACACCAGAGCTAAGGAGCAGAGCTGTGTGAAACATTCATTTCACACCTTGAACTTGTTGAAATGGAGCCTGATTTTGAGGTACATAATGTTGTGCAAATTCCTACAATGAAAAGAAAAAATCATATAAGCAGTAGATTTATCATCCCAGATGAATGTTCTGGTCTCTCTGGTATCAAGGCACATGACTTACCACTGAACCTAGTAGCATTTTTTGGATTTGGGCACATATAGCAACTGTCTCCTGATTTCAGACTGTGGTGAAAAAAAACCCACTATTTGATCTTTCAGTTTCTAAAGGAAGAAAACCAGGTATATAGGTCAGGTAATAGCAGTAGTGTAGTTTGAAAATATAAGTTTATGGAAGAACCTGGAGCTGAGAGCAATGTGCCTCACTAGGTAATTACACAGTATGACATTGGACCTCAGCAAATCAGAAATATAATAGGACACGTGTATTAACTTAAAACCAATATGTAGAATAAGTAATCTGAAGACAATACAGAAAATTAAGTGATTGCTAAAGATACTTGGGAATTGTAGTCTTAGTTCCAGGGAACAATCTGGATCTTTATCATTAGCTTCAATGTACCAAAGGTTTGATCCTTAGCAAGTAAGAATATGTAACAAAATCAATGAAGCCCGGATATTTTTTGCATATGGAAACTATGTGACTAATTATTTGCTCAGATTTACCTTTTCATGATGATACAGTAAAGTTTAACATTTATTAATGGTAAGGTTGATTTTACCAAACCATAGCCATCTAAGAGTTAAATGGCTATTCTAAGCTGATCAGCTCAGCTCCCCATCTTGACAGAGACATTGATACAGATACCTGCAGTGGTGATTCAACTGATTAAGCTAAGTGAACAAGCTGACTTTCAGAGCTGGTGGTTTCTGTTCTACTGTTGTAAAAGCAGAATGAGTTTTGGCCAGCTGATTAGCTTTTAGGCAGCCAACGCTAATGAAATTGGTCCCACCTTCTTTTACTGTAGTTGAAGGCAGAATGTGGTTCAGAACCTAGAAGTTCTGTGTATGTGAGGTATCAGTCAAACTGATAGGATGAGTGTTTTCACATCTATCTGAGCCTCCACTAATGGTTGTTGTTCAGTTGAACAGGCATGAGATCAAGACTCAAAAACTTATGAACAGTCTGTTAACCTCAGTGAGCTTAAAAAATGAGAATAGAGAAAAAAAATGAAGAAAGAAAATGACATTTACCATTATTATCTCATCACATTATAGAAGAGGACAATTATTGGTCACACAATCAGCTACTAGAGTTCTGATGTGCAAACTGAAAACAGATATGACATGATTTTCACATGCTCGTAACATCCAATCCTCTGAAATAATATTTATCCATGATGAATTACATAGAGTTAATCTCTGTGTTGTAGGATGATTTACTGAAAAATTCAACTTGGTAATATTTTTCATCAGTGCCTCCCTTAGAGTTCTGTGTATCTGTTGATGTCCATAGGTGTTAACATTTCAAAATAAACCCAAAAAAAAGAAGTTTGAGATGGGCAATGAGAATTAATATTTTCACTTATAAAACATTCCAAGCCATTGTTCTTGCAACAAACTTTTTTTTTTTTTTTTCATTTTCAATAATAAGAAATGTTAAATGTTAGCTAAAAAGAGACAGGAGGGATTATGTTCCACCCTCCACTTAAATAAAATGTAATTAATACATTAGTCTTGGTTGGGTTTATATTACTTCATGGAATTGCTTTTTCTGTCAAAATTAGATAACAAATTCAAGAATTACTATTTTATGCCTCTGTATTCTCTCTTATCTTTCACCATTACACATATTATTAGTAATCAATTAGTGGACATTAATTACAGTCCTGTGAATGTGTTGCATAAAAGAAACCAAAGTAGAAAGAAGTGTTGTCTTCAGTGTCGTTGATATAAGTATTTAGAGATCTGATCTATTTAGTTTTGCACTGTTGGAGGCATTGATTAAAAATTTGATCTGGCTATGAACTGAACTATCACAAGTTTTTAAAAAGAGTAAAAATGAGGACTGTGGGAACTACCGACTAGTCAGCCTCACCTCTGTGCCTGGGAAGATCACGGAACAGATCCTCCTGGAAGAAATGTCAAGGCATATGGAAGACAGAGAGGTGGTTAGGGACAGCCAAAATGGCTTCACCAAGGGCAAGTTGTGCCTGACTAATCTACTGCCTTCTACGATGGAGAGACTGCATCAGTTGACAAGGGAAGAGCTACAGATGTCATCTATCTGGATTTCTGTAAGGCATTTGATACGGTCCTCCATAACATTCTTACCTCTGAATTGGAGAGATACGGGTTTGGTGGAATGACTGGTAGATGGATAAGGAATTGGCTGTATGGCTGTGTCCAAAGAGTTACAGTCAACAGCTCAATGTCTGTGTGGAAACCAGGAACAAGTGGTGTTCTTCAAGTGTCCTTACTGGGACCAATGCTATTTAATTTCTTCATCTATGACATAGACAGAGGGATTGAGTGCACCCTCAGCAAGTCTGCACATGACATCAAGCTGAGTGGTGCAGTTGATTCGCTAGAGAGAAGGGATGCCATCCAGAGGGACCTGGACAGGCTTGAGGAGTAGGCCCATGTGAACATCATGACATTCAACAAGGCCAAGTGTGAGGTCCTGCACTTGGATTGGGGCAACCCACATTATCAATACAGGCTGAGGGATGAAGGGATTGAGAGCAGCCCTGTGGAGAAGGACTTGGGGGTACTGGTGGATGAAAAATTGAACAAGAGCCAGCAATGTGCACTTGCAGCCCAGAAACCAAATCATATCCTGTGCTGCATTAAAAGAAGCATGGCCAGCAGGTCGAGGGAGGTGATTCTGCCCCTTCTACTCCACCCTCGTGAGATCCCACCTGGAGTACTGCATCCTGCTCTGGTGCCCCCAGTACAAGACAGACGTGGACTTGTTAGAGTGGGTCCAGAGGAAGGCCACGAAGATGATCAGAGGGTGGAACACCTCTCCTATGGAGAGAGGCTGAGAGAGCGGGGGTTGTTCAGCCTGGAGAAAACAAGGCTCCTGGGAGACCTTATTGTGGCCTTTCAATGCTTAAAGGGGGCTTATAAGAAAGATGGAGAGAGACTTTATCAAGGTCTGTAGTGACAAGACAAGGGACAATGGTTTTAAACTGAAAGAGGTTAGGTTTAGATTGGACATGAGGAATAAATTTTTTTATGGTGAGAGTGGTGAGACGCTGGAACAAGTTGCCCGGAGAAGCTGTGGATGCCCCATCATTGGAAGTGTTCAAAGTCAGTCTGGACAGGGCTTAGAGCAGTCTGATCCAGTGAAAGATGTCCCTGCCCATGGCAGGGGGGTTGGACTAGATGACTTTTAAAGGTCCCTTCCAACCCAAACCATTCTATGATTCTATGAACTTTAAGTGGGGCTATTTGAAACTTTCTGTAATAAAGCTTTTTAAACTGAATCCTTACTTTTGTACTGACTTTTATCTGCTTGGAGATTCTACTTCAGTGAAGAAACAAACTTGTATTGTACACAGGGAAACCATCAACTGAGTATATACAATGCATAATTTACACAGTAAATACAGATATTTATGAAGGCTGACAGCATAAATATATGAACAAATGAAAATAAGAGTTTATGTGTAAAAGCACATCCACTAATGCATCTGGAATCCAGACAAATAAATAAATAAATTAAAAGGTGGGCTATGGCTCTGTTCCTACAGAGATTTCAATTCTCTTGCTTGTTCATCTTAGTTGACCTAAAGGTTCAGACTGAGAACCAAATTGCTTCATGTCCTCTAAGCCATGATAACTGTCATGTGTCTGTTCCTAAAAAATGCAAAGTAATACAGTATGGTTTATCTCTCATTAATTGTAAGTCATTGATCAGGACAAATTCTAAACTATCTAAAAAAAAATAAAAAATACCCAAATTAGAGTATTCACATAAACATACACACTTTTAAAATATATTTTTACTTTGCTATATGCAACTGAAGTTACCTAAACGAGAAGGATATGCAGTAGAATGGTATTATTAGGCTAGACTAAAAGTTTTGCTGATAAAGAAACAGTTTTCCTGTGTTAGAAATGGTTTGGTTTGGTTTGGGCTGTGGTTTTGTTGTTTGGGTTTTTTTTAATGTAAAAATAGTCACCATTCTTATTTAATTTTTTTTTAAAGACATTATTCATAAAATAAGTTCTGAGGGAAAATAAGCAGTTTATATTAATCAAGCTGTTTCAATATTTAATCACAAAACTATTCTTTTTTTTTAATTCATGTTTTAAAATAATTGGTCTGCATTACATATAACAAGTGGTTTACTAAAAAGATTCAGAAACAACAAGAAAGAACAATTCAACAATCCTAATTTTTTTCACAATACATTTTCATAGTTTCTTGCCTCAAATTTTTCTTGCAACAGTTTTTTTATTGAATAAGAATCTTTCACAAAAAGCAAACCTAACAAAATCTTTATTTAAGATAAAAAAAGCCCTTTCAGCTTTGGCTAGAACAATCTTTAGCATCTGTAACCTTTGACTGTACTGGGCAGATGGTAACACAACAGGACAGGGTAGGAAGCCAAGCCTATAGTGAAGTGACACCAGCTTTTGCTTCATGTTATGTGATCACCTTACCCTGAGACACTGTGGAGATTCCTCCATGTAAAATGATCTCTGCGTCTGTGGTTCCTTGAATCACAAGTTGGAATTCACAGCAGACAAGAAACAAGTTTTATTAAGGGTAGCTGAATCTGGAGGACTTCAGGACTCATAGGATTTCTCCTTCCCAGCCCACTATAGTAGAAAATAGAGTCAAATTGTGTGGACTTTAAGGCACAGCAAGTTACTCCATCACAGCACAATGGATACATATGTTTCTGTACTCCTAGGTGCAGTCAGTGGTGAGGCTGAGGATGTATTCCTGATAAACACACACATACATGCATGCATGCACAGCAGTCATGACAAGTCCCACCGATAACACAGAGAACAACACCTTTACCAGCACCCACGTAAACACAGATAGCACTTACATAAACATGAACAATGCGGGCCACTGTTTGGTTACTTTTAGGCTGACCAGGATTGATCACCCTCATTTTCTTGATTCACAAACACACCCACATTCATAGATGCCTCAGATACTAGGACAAACTTTAAGTTAGTCCAATATCTATGCCCAGACCATAGGCCCCTTATGCAGTCACTATCTCTCACCATGTCAAGTTTGCTAGTGGTGACACATACAAGTTTGTGTCTATCCTGTAGCTGGTCTTCAGACTGTGGTCTCCTCCAGTTTCCCTAGTCCCCGATTTCCTCCAGGGCAGCTGGGCCCTTTGTTGCGGGGTCTCTCTCTCTCCAGATGCTGGTAATTGTGGTTCATATCCTACTCCCTGAATAGTCCAACTTGAAGCTTGCTTGCTGTTACACACACACACTCAGAGCAGGGAGCTCAGCCATACAGAAAAATGTTAGAAATATGATTCAATGAGAAGACAGGACAGATTGTGTCAATCAAACATAGGGCTCTGTCAAACAGGTGTACTGCTCAGACCCTGCTTACAGTCAACCCATTCCTTTTAACCCTTTTCTATCTGTTTTCCCATGGTTGTTCATCCCTGTTCCACCTTAATCAATCCTTTTGCCTGCCTTTTGTCCTTACCTAAAATATTCCATTTTAAGTTTTGTACAGTACCAAAATTCATTTCCTCACTGCGTTTCATAGTAAATCCTATAGCCCTTTAGGCAGTAATCCCATTTAATTTTCATGGCGCTTCAAAGACAGACTTTCTTTCCTTGACCCTTTGGTGAGCTTCACACTAGGGATAATGGTCTGATCAGTGTCTTTTGATGGTTTTAGGAGTAGCTGATTCAGTTCCTAGGGTTTGTGGTCTGTCATTGTTCGTCTGATCCCAGCTGGGTCTCTGTGTTTAACAGGATTAGCTTTTAGTCACAAAACCTAACATTTCATATAGGGAGCCAAGTTACAATGAAGTGACACCAGAACTTACCTCATGTTACAGCAATACCTCACCCTGAGACACTGTGGAGATGCTTCTATGTAAAATGATCTGTGGTTGCCATGCCTTCAATCACAAGTTGGAATTCACAGCAGATGAGAAACAATTGCTCTTCATAAAATGCATTTCATACTGGAAGTTAACACAGTGAACCAAGATTAGCACATTCTGTGATGATAAATCTTACCAAGGAAGACTTGTAGCAGGAATCATGTACAAGGAATCCAAATGAATCACAAGAAAAAGTCTGTGTGATTCCGTGAAAGAAGGAAGATGTTGGAAGCTATGGTACCTCTATACAAGGAAATTCCTACTTGGAGTGTAGGACTATCCATTAGATGTGAGTATTAAAATCCATAACTGTGGGATTGGGTTGAGTTCATTATGATTTGTATCCTTCTGCAAAGAAAGCAGGGAGAAATATATTTAACTATATGTAGGTGGGGAAAGGAGCCATCCACTGATCTGATCACATAAGGCATGGCTTTTGTGAAAGGCAGAGTTGAAAGTTTACCAAGAACTATATTTAAAAGTTGATGAAGAAAACTTCTGTGATTCTGACAGAATCCTGAGTAGTGGTTCCTGTATTGTAGTAACTAACAATAAACTTAGTGCTTTTAAAGTAAAAGATTTCTTGTGTTTACGCTCCTTTTTCCTCTGAGGCATGTTTTTTGTTAAGTTATCTGATTAAGGTTAATCAGAATAAACACAAAGACCAGGAACGATCAAGGGAACAGTGACAGTCTAGAAACCCTAGTAACCAATCAGTGCAAACCCAATGCCTTGAATTAGCTACTCCCTCAGATGATTAAAGAAGAAGGATAAGATCATTGTCCTTGATGTGAAACCTGTCAAGCCGACTCAAGTAAACAAATTCTCTGGGAGGCTACATGAACTAAAGGGCATTATTGCCTCAAGGGGTGTAGGACCACTGTGGTTTAAGATGAAATTGACAGCATGGAGACTAAATTGACCTTGACACCAAAACACTTTAATCACAGATATATGTAATTTTTAAGAATTACATAGTCCCCCTGTCCCACAGGGGAAATGGCAGGGTTCAGAAGAAAAATCGAGGGGGTCAGTGAGGTGGTTCCAACTGTGGGGTGCACAGTCCTTGGGCTGGGCCGGGGGTCCCTGGGGTGTCTCTTGGTTGCTTCTGGAATCTCTTAGATCTTGCTCTCCTGCCCCTAACGGCTCTCCTGGAGTCACACTAGGCACCATCAGGGTGGCAGAGAATACCCAGTTCCTGATGGGCCTCTTCTGCATCACCCAGAACATAACAAATGGTTGTCACTGTCACTCATACTTACAATCTGCCCATCTGAGGGGTTTCTGGGAGACTGCAACTTCACAGTAATTGACAGGTTGTTTAAGGTCAAGGTACTCCTCTATTCTTACAACTAGGCTACTCCCTTATCCGATAGGGTTAGGTGAAGTTCATATGCTAACACAGTTGTCAGCAAGGCCCAGCTGCCATGACACGTGGACTGACTATGAGATGCAGGGATGGTACATAAGTTTGAAACTGCTAAAACTTATAATGGCATTTTCTAGGGATGTTTATATAATTTAATGTATACAATACATATTTCTCCATATCATATATTATACAGTTTAACTATATGCAATGCATATATTTATATGCACAATATACAGTATATAAATATTTATAATTTATATAAATTATATAAATTGATATTTTAAGATACTTACATAATAACTATAATGCATTATTATGATTAGGCATTACAGTTGTGACATTAATCTCTTCATATAAATTATATAAATTGATATTTTAAGATACTTACATAATAACTATAATGCATTATTATGATTAGGCATTACAGTTGTGACATATTAATCTCTTCCTATGGAGTTAGTTGCATGTAGGCAGCTGCATACATGTGAGGTAATGGATATGTAATTTGTGGATCCCAATATATTCTGTAGTTACACAGGTTGCTCAGGACTGAGCTTGAAGTAAATTTCTTACAAAAATATTACCATTAAAAAAGTAGATCACTAAAAATTGTGGGTTTTATAGCACGAGATTAATAGATCTGATGTCACAGTGGCAGAAAATTTGCTGGCAGTTTTGTATTATTTGTATAGTGAGAATCAACAGAACCATTTTTCTTACACTCATCTGCTCATGAAAACTATTTCCATTATTATCTGGAGGTGACAGTGCTAGCAGTATATCCTTCTCTCCTAACTTTTACCTAAGTGAATGTTTTGAGAATGTTTTTCTGTTTTAATCAGCTGTATGTTGTTCTCTTCTGTGTGATAGGCCAACCATGGGAAATGCCCAATTTGACTCTTTTTGGTCAAATCTTATAAAAAAGATGTTTCCTGTTCATAGCATTTCTGCTAGCAGAAATTTCTGCAGAAAAATGCTGAATAGAATAGAAATACATAGAGTATGTATAATAAATAGAACTGATGCATTCTTTAAACCTATATAATTTAATTAAAAAAATATTTTTCCATACAGATGTAAGGACATAAACTCTCTTTAAATTCAAAAGGATTATTATATAAAGAAAATGTATTTTTTCTATTACATTTTCTAAAACATTTTTATGAAAATCTGCACTAATTTTCCCTATTTTGAACCAGCTACAAAATCTTAGACACTAAGATTGCCTCATCTAAATAGAGTGTAAAAGAATAATTTTATCTATATGTTAGTTATGAAGGTGCTTGATATTTACAATAACATCATAGCACTAGTGCTGGGGAAGGATTCAAGTACTTTGTTCAGCTTTGTGAAAAAAAATGTTTTCTCATTTTAGAACTTTTAATATATTTCTTCCATAATTTGGTTCTTAAAATACTAAAAATGTATGTGCCAGTAGTGTTTTAAAATTTTGGTCTGAATGCTTCAAACTTGAAATTTTAGTCTTCAAGTCCTCAAGACTACATCTCTAGACTTGAAGATATTCTGACATTAATAAAAGAAGGGTGTGGATTAAGTAGAACTTAAGCTTTGTGAAGCTGTCAGAGTGAGATCCAAGTAAAATGAAGTTCCTTAATGATCCCTATCTGAGTACTTTGTGAATTATTCCTTCTAAAGGCAGTACCTAAGTTTCTACATATTCAAAGAAGAGTATATACACATATATATATATGTATATATATTGTTGTGTTTTAACCCAGCAGGCAGCTGAACACCACACAGCTGTTCACTCACTCCTCCCCCTCCACAGAAAAGGAAGGGGAAATAATAATAATAATAATATTAATGATAAAAGAATATACAAAACAAGTGATGTACAATGCAACTGCTCACCACCCACGGACCGATGCCCAGCCAGTCCCCGAGCGGCAGTCCCCGTTCCTCTTGCTAAATCCCCCCCAATTATATGCTAAATCCAAAACACAGCACTATACCAGCTACTAGGAAAAACTAACTCTA
>NW_008795138.1:3608502-3611509 GCF_000699145.1 Aptenodytes forsteri | reverse complement strand
CTTAGCAACAACTAAAACATCAGTGTGTTATCATCAACTTTATTCTCATGCTAAATCCAAAACACAGCACTATACCAGCTACTAGGAAGAAAACTAACTCTATCCCAGCCAAAACCAGGACAGTATATATTATATTTAATGGACTCAGCAAGAGATTCCACATACATATATTGGTACCTAAGTTAAGCAGAAGCGCCCCCCCCCCAATCAATAGTGTTTATCTCTATTCTGTCAACTATACAAAACAGCTAATTTACCAGGAATGCTTCAATAGGTGTCTAAAACATTGGCACAAGTTGCCTAAATTAGAGACCCCATTCTGTGAAATAGAATTTGTAACTCTAATAGAGATCCCCATAATAGTCTTCTTAGAGTAAACACGTGATTTGACATTGCTGAGATTCTGGGATTCACTATGGTCAATCTATTACATAAAGTGAGATAGTTCAGTCAATACACATGAAACACAAAATGATCTTAGGCGTTTCTGTCATAACCACTCTTCTGAAACCAGGATTGAAAATTGGGCTGAGGATCAATATAGTAGAAAATGTTTACAGACTGATCAGCTTATCAGCTATTAGGGGAAGGATTTAGCTGACTGAATAGGTATTGCCATTTTGAGCTGCCCTGGAGTATCTGAGAAATCTTTGCTGATCTGGCAGATATGACAAAAATGCTAGAGAAAACTATCATGCTCCTGAAGCATCAGCTGACTGTCAGGTAAGGTGCCCAAGGGTATCTCAAACTACATCCTATATAGAAGCAAAAGAGTCAAGCCTTAAACTTTCAGGTGAAATGACTTTTCTGATCCAACAACTGTATTTACCAAATCTCAGTGACTATAATAAGAATTTATACACTTAGTTTACGTGTAAATACTTTAGGCACTTAATTGTAAGTGTCCTGTTCCAAAACATATCTCATACCGGATTACTATTTTCTTTCAAAATAGTAAAAGCAACATTGACCTTGCCTCACAGCCTAGGAGCTCGGAGTATTGGGTGCATTGGGTGATTGTCTAAGGAGGACATATGTACAAGGATATTTAGTGAGGGAATACTTTCTCTCTCATTTAAAACAGATTATTGTGTAGGTATCTGGCACGGCAAAGGTGGGATTCAGAGCTCAAAAACACTTCCTGTTCTTAAAGTTCTATATCAATTTTCTTGTGAAGGAAATGCACACAAAGCACCTAAAAATATTGTGATGACAATGCAGTAGAAGAGTAGCATAGCAGCACTGTAATAAAGACTAAGTAATATATAATTTTACAATGGAGACATTAAATTAACTGGGAAAGTTTAATACAGGCATTCCTAATTATTCAGTACTTGATTTCTCAACTTTAATGCTCTTTTCATCTTGTATGTATAAAAACTATGTATGATTGCTATTCCTGGGCAATTATATTTTTGTCAGGGTGATGAAAAGTCAACTCATAGTTTCTAAATTTTTCATAGAATCATAGAATACCAGGTTGGAAGGGACCTCAAGGATCAGCTGGACCAACATTTCTTTGCAAAAGCACGCTCTAGACAAGATGGCCCAGCTCTCTGTCCAGCTGAATCTTAAAAGTGTCCGATGTTGGGGAATCTATCACTTCCCTGGGGAGATGATTATTCCAAAGGCTGACTGTTCTCATTCTGAAAATTACTCCTCTTGTATCCAACCAGAATCTCCCCAGGAGTAACTTCTATCCATTACCCCTCGGCTTATCCATGTGACTCCTTGTAAAAAGGGAGTCTCCATCTTCTTCGTAGCCACCCTTTAAATACTGGAACATGGTGATGAGGTCTCCCCTGAGCTTTCTTTTCTCAGTGCTGAACAAACCCAGTTCTCTCAGCCTTTCCTCATATGGCAGGCTTCCTAGTCCTTTGATCATCTTTGTGGCCCTTCTCTCGACCCTCTCCAGCCTGTACGCATCTTTTTTGTATAGCGGGGACCAAAACTGAACACAGTATTCTAGGTGTCGTCTGACAAGCATTGAGTAGAGTGGGATAATCATAGAATCATAGAATAGTTTGGGTTGGAAGGGACCTCTAAAGGTCATCTAGTCCAACCCCCCTGCCATGGGCAGGGACAGCTTCAACTAGATCAGGTTGCCATTAGCCATCTTTTTTATAAGCCCCCTTGAAGTACTGATAGGCTGCAATAAGGTCTCCCCGAAGCCTTCTCTTCTCTAGGCTGAACAACCCCAACTCTCTCAGCCTTTCTTCAGAGGAGAGGTGTTCCAGCCCACTGATCATTTTTGTGACCCTCTTCTGGACCTGCTCCAACAGGTCCGTGTCTTTCTTCTGCTGAGGGCTCCAGAGCTGGACGCAGGGCTCCAGGTGGGGTCTCACCAGAGCAGAGTAGAGAGGTGAAATCACCTCCCTCAACCTGCTGGCCACACTTCTTTGGATGCAGCCCAGGATAGGATTGGCCTTCTGGGCTGTGAGCGCACATTGCTGGCTCATGTCTAGCTTTTCATCCACCAGTACCCCCAAGTCCTTCCTGGCAGGGCTGTTCGCAATCCCTTCAGCCCCCAGTCTTTATCTCTGCTGGTGATGCCCTTGTTGATGCAACCCAGCATTCTGTTGGCTTTCTTTGCCACAGCAGCACACTGTTCACTCATATTGAGCTTGTTCTCCACCAGGACCCCCAGGTCCCTTTCCACAGAATTGCTCCCAGCTGGATAGATCCCAACCTGTGCTGCACTCTTGGATTATGTTTTCCCAGGGGCAAGACCTTACATTTGTCTTTGTTGAACTTCATAAGGTTCTTGTTAGCCCACTCTTCTCTCCTATCCAGGTGTTCCTGCAGGGTGGCTCTCCCTTCCAAAGTGTCCAATTCCCCACTCAGTTTGGTATCATTGGCAAACTTCATCAGGGTACACTTGATGCCATCATCCAGATCACTTATGAAGATATCAAACAGCGTTGGCCCCAATATTGATCCCTGGGGGATCCCATTTGTGATGGGTTGCCAGTTTGAAAAGGAGCTATTTACCACCACCTGGGTGCAG
>NW_008795138.1:3607292-3608452 GCF_000699145.1 Aptenodytes forsteri | reverse complement strand
TAACACATCAGTTTCTCTAGGAGGAGGCTGTGGGAAACCGTATTGAAAGCCTTAGAGAAATCCAGGTAGGCAATGTCCACCGCTCGCCTCACATCAACTGAGCAGGTTACTTTGTCATAGAAGGTGATCAGGTTTGTCAAGTACAATTTGCCCTTGGTGAATCCATGACGTCTTTTCCCAATCACGTGCTTCATTTGACTTGTGATAGTCCCCCACGAGGATTTGTTCCATAACATCCCCAGGGACTGAAGTAAGACTGATGGGCCTATAATTTCCTGGATCCTCCTTTAAAACCTTTTTGTAGATGGGGGTGACATTAGCCTTCTTCCAGTCTTCTGGGATGTCCTCCGATCTTCACGACTTCTCAAAGATTACGGAGAGCGGCTTTGCAACAACGTCAGCCAGCTCTCTTAACACCCTCAGGTGGATATTGTCAGGGCCCATCGGTTTGTAGGGGGTCAAGCTCCTGTAACAGTTCACATACCAGCTCTTCCTTCACTGACAGGTCTACGTTTGCATCAACCAGGACTTTTGTTCCCAAGGCCTGGGGCCCAACAGTGCTGGTAAAGACAAAGCTGAAGAAAGTGTTGAGAACCCCTGCCTTTTCAGCTTTGTTGGTGACTAATTCACCTCTCCTGTTTAACAGTGGGCCAATACTTTTCTGCTGTTTCCGCTTGTTGTTTATGTACCAGAAGAACCCTTTCTTGTAGTTTTTGACATCTCTGGCTAATTTCAATTCGAGCTGAGCTTTTGCTTTTCTAACAGCATCTCTGCATGCCCTGGCAATGTCCTTGTAGTTCTCAATGAGTATTCATCTGCTTTTCCATCTCTGGTACGCTTCTCTTTTAGTTTTGAGCAGACTCAGAAGTGTGCAGTTAAGCCAAGGGGGTCTCTTGTTCTGCCTACTTCCCTTACCATTAAAAAGGATGAACTGCTTTTGTGCTTCCAGGAGAGCGTTCTTGAAAAACTGCCAGCACTTGCTAGCTCCTTTATCCTCCATGGAAGCTTCCCACGGAATCCCTCCCAGTTGAGCTCTGAGCGAGTTGAAGTTTGCTCTTCTAAAACTTAAAACCTTTGCCTTAGTACTAACCTTCAGCGTGCTCAGCAGGATCCCAAACTCCACAATACTGTGATCACTGCAGCCAAGGCTATCACTAACC
>NW_008795138.1:3599553-3606414 GCF_000699145.1 Aptenodytes forsteri | reverse complement strand
GGCAACTGAGCACCACACAGCCGCTCGCTCACTCCTCCCCCCCCCAGTGGGATGGGGGAGAGAATAAGGAAAAAAGAGTAAGATTTGTTGGTTGAGATAAAGACAGTTTAATAGGACAGAAAAGGAAGGGAAAATAATAATAATAATAGTGAAAAAAGAATATACAAAATAAGCGATGCGCAATGCAATTGCTCACCACCCGCCGACCGATGCCCAGCCAGTCCCCGAGAAGTGGCCCCCCCGGCCAGCTTTCCCCAGTTTATGTACTGAGCATGACGTCACATGGTATGGAATGTTTCTTTGGCCAGTTTGGCTGTGCCCCCTCCCAGCTTCTTGTGTACCTCCAGCCTTCTCAGTCGGTAGAGCATGGGAAACTAAAAAGTCCTTGGCTAGTGTAAGCACTACCTAGCAACAACTAAAACGTCGTTGTGTTATCAGCTTTGTTCTCATCCTAAATCCAAAACACAGCACTGTACCAGCTACTAGGAAGGAAATTAACTTTATCCCTGCTGAAACCAGTACACTGGTAAAATGGAAGAAAAGATAACTTGGGCACCAATACTGTTCGCTTGCACGCTTTGTAGTCTTCCTTGATTCTACCCAGGTTCCGGCTTGTGGTACCATTCGTGCTCACATGAAAGAGTAGCAATGGATAGTAGTCTGTGCTCTTAACAAGAGTTGTGGCACCCTCTTGGCAACATCTCGGACCTTAGCTCCCGGAAGGCAGCATACCTCTCATGACTCCCTGTCAGGCCAGCACCTGATCATCTCAGTGCCACTTAAGAGTCACCCACTACGAGCACTCTTCGTTTCTTTTTGTGGTATCCACTGTGTGCTGCTGGTACCATTTCTCCTTGGAGACCTTGCTCGTGGGTGTCCACAGCTGTTAAACTTCATATCTGTTTTTGGTTGTAGTGCTGGAGGGTGGGGACTGAAGCAGAGTCCTGCTTTTGTGGGTCACCAGGGTCCAAGGTGCCTCATTCTCTGTGGTATCCACCACAGGAGAATTGCTCCAAAACCACATATCTATCACCGTCTTGGCCCCTCTAATAATGCGCAGCCTTTTAACTGTTTCCTGCAACTTGGCCACCTGACACAACAGATCATCAACTTGTGCACATCTTTTGCAGGTACTTACCTTTTCTCCAGGAGAAGAAATAAAGGGGTTATTTACTTGACTATCACTACAAGACTTCAGACAAACAAGGAAACAAACAAGAAACATTTTGAATGGCCAGGCACAGAAACATTTTCAGAACAAGTTCATTAATAATTCAAACATGAATGACACTTAAATAAGAAGAAAAGAAAGAAAACCCCCAAGTATCAGAAAACAGTAGGAAATATAAATTTAAAGAATTAGACCTACAACCCTAAAATAACTTGTGTGATCCTTCTTTAGACAAAAAATAACTCATCTTGCTGTACATAGTTGTTATACATGTTTTTATGTTCTACATATTTAAAAATGTATTCACATGATTTATCTAAGACACAGAGCCATGCAATAGAAAATAAATATATAGTTATTAGATCAGCTATAGATATTTGTAGCATAGATGTGTAGCTGATGTGAGATGTGATGAATCACACAGCTTCTGAATAAAACTCACATTTTCACTTTTAAGATTGTCTTACATTCAGCAAAAACCTAGTGCTTTAGAAAATATTCAGATTTTTTAGCCTCTGTCTCATGTCTGCAGCCAAAGATAGGAATGCAGTCCTCTCAGCCAGAGATCAGCAATTGATGAAAACAGTTCCAGTCTGCAGAGGCTGAAGCTTTCCTCTATGAAAAAGATATAATTTTTTCCTCCTTTAAAAAGTAGCATCCTGATGTATAAGAACATGTATGAAGTGTAAAGACAGAGAGTGAATACGAAATATTGAGGGAATGACTGGGGAATATGAGCTATGAGCTAAAGACAGAAAAAGGAGAAGAAATGTATCATGATGGTTTAGAAAAATAAAGAAGACCATCTTTAAAAGAGGATGGATCCTGAAGGCTGATAGAATTTGATATATTAGACAAATAGTCTATTCATATTGAATTACAGTGAACATTGAGGATGAGTCAACCTATTTTTTTGCCCAGGAGAATTAATGTTTGTAGGAGAAGAGTACACACAGAATTAGGGTTTCTAATGACTAATGAGCTTGAGGCTGCTGTAACCCTATTCATTTGAGCAATTCTGACTTCGCTGTACTTCAGCTTTGATTTCTGCAATATTACAAAAACAGATTCACTGTTCTTATGAAAATGTCAGGTTTCTCTACCCTTTCTTCAACTTAAAAAGTGAGTTGGGGAAAAAAAAAAACCCAGACACAAAAACTCTGAATACATGAATAGAACATTCCCTGTCTGAGTAATAGAAAAAAGGTAAAGGGAAGAAAAATGTCTGAATCATTTTTTGTAATTTTTTAACATAAACGCTAAAAGGTTAAAGCTATGCTTACTGCCCTTGTTGAACAATTTCTCTACCTATTTTAATGTATTGTCTATGACCATCATTCCTATTTGTTTCTAGGAAATTCCTTCTGCTTGTGGTTAGTTTGAAGTGTTGTATCCTATTCTTGCAGAAATAATTCACATAGCTAAAGCATGAAGTAAGGTTTATGCTTCACTTAATTGCTGAATGTTCTAGTTGCTAGAACATGAAGGTGGGATTGAACCATGCAATAATTACAAATAATTACTCCCTAGTTTTTAAGGCTCATGAGACCAAGTTTTTTCCCTAAGAATATATGTACCTAGAATTATGCCGCAGTTCCCCTCCCTCCTTAATATATAAAATAAAATAAAATAAAATAAAATAAAATAAAATTAAATTAAATTAAATTAAATTAAAAAGTCAGTTCTCAGATGCCATCTACTTACAGATCTAGTTCATGAAGCAGTTGCACAAATGCTAGCAGTAGCAGAAAGGAGATAGCAGGTTAATAGGAACTTTCCTTTACCTGCATTTTTCTAAGGTTAAAATGGGAATGGAATCACAGATATTGGATCCAGATTCATACAAATAGGAATCAGTAGCTAAGTGTTTATCTGCTTTAATGGCAGCCCATATATTTAGTTTTCAAAATGGTCTTTTAATACCATTTTAGGCTCCCATTGCTGAAAATTCAATTTGAATTAATCATAACTTTGAATACCCCCATGAACTGTGAAAGTATTATACCATTTTTGATTGGTATAAGAGTTCTACATGAGAAATGACCGCCTAAAGATTTCATAGTCTGACCTGAAAATAAAACTAGATGACATAAAACCAATGGGGAAAACTACAGTGAATACCACAGCAGTTCCCATGACAAGTTGCAAAATAATGGGATGTGGTCAAGAAGAGCTGATAGCCTGTTTTTCTCTATGTATATTTCTGGATGTTGGCCCAGCATTGTTATTTAGTTATACATATTACATCAAGATAACTGAACTGAGATACAGAAAGGATACAGCCTCAAACAAAAAACCCAGAGATTATATTGTAAGCAATATATAAATAATTCAGTTCAGTTTGAGATTAAAAAAAAAAAGAAAAAACTCAGAAAAAGAAAAAGGTTTTTAGAAAATTATTTATAACACAATGGGAGTTAGGCAGAAATTTCAAAATACAGTAAGACAAGGATTTGCATTTAACTAATAAAAATAATAACTATTGAATATAAGTAAGAAGCATAACTATATGGCTACAATAAAAGAACTAAACCAGAAAATAATTAAAACATTTGACTACATTAATCTTGAATAGATTTTAAGTTTGATAAACTGATTACTCTCTGTGTTGCATGCATGGGTTTCTCAAAATACCTATGACCATAAGAAAAAAATTCAATTTCATGTACATAAACAGTCTTTTTCATCTTCAGTGTAAGTAAGGTTTTGAATGAGTACTTCTGAGAAATTCAAAAAGATCAAACTGCCTAGTTTCTTATGAGCCTTTGTGTCTGTAAATACTGTAATTTTTTAACAGAAAGGTACTTTGCACATTGTGTTGCTGCAGTATAAGTTGAAAAGCACTACCATCTCAGGAGACTTGGAAAAATCTTGACTGTAAATCTCAGATTACTTTAAGCAGAAAGATACCCAGCTCAGCTGCATTCTCTGACAGACTCAATGCAGTATGCACATCCAATCACACTAACATCAGTGAATTTCAAATAAACAATTGAGCAGGAAGTTCCCCACAGGTATAGAATTTTTCCTTAACATGCAGTGGAGTGAAAAGTAGTATACACTTTTTGAATAATAGCTTAATGTTTAAAATATCTACTCAAGGAGAATAACTCCTGATTTCTAAATCCTTCTCAGTTTGATGGTTCAGACCAACAACTCTTACTTTCTGAGGGGATTTTCCTGAAAACCATTTCTGGGGTTTCCTCTCAGGAGGAGAGCCTGGAGCTTTGCTCTCCACTTTCCAAATAAGTGCTCCAATCATTAAACTATATAAAAGCATGGAACATTTCTAAAGGGAGAGAGAGGTGGCAAATGAGCAAATGAACGAGCAAAAGAATATCTTTAGGCAAGAAATCTCACTTTTGTGAATCCTATTCTGACTGCCAGAATTATAATTATTAGGCACTGGACTGCCATAGTCAGCATAACATCTTATGAATTAAGATGAGAATCCACTTTCTGCAGTTTAACAAGGAACCAATCAACCACTTCAGTTTTGTGAAATGTTGACTTTACAGTCATTATTACAAATCTCTAAGCTTGAATTGTTCCATATCTTCCATTATTCTTTCAGCCTTCTTTGCCTATCAACTCATCTACCATATCTGTGAGGTACATTCTTTCTGATATAAAAGGATGTTCCGGCATCTTTCTGAGAAAAGTATCCTTTCTGAGTCTGTCAGGTTCACACTATCCTATATTTGTTTCTGGTGTTTCTGTAAATATATAGTCTTTCATTTTTTATAAACCAGTAACTGTTTCCATAGAAACTAATGAGTGTGATACTATACTTAAAATAAAATGTTTCACATACTGAAGAAGTCCTAGTAACTTTGATATTGCCCGCATTAGTTCACAGCCTAAAAGAGAAATCTACACATAATAATATAAAAATAGATAATTGATCTAATTTGACAGGGACAATTGAAAACAAGCACAGTCAAAAGCAGCAAAAATTGGGGGACTTACAGTTAATACTCTTGTTAATTACTTAAAAATATTTAATTTTGTGACTTTTTTGGCTAAATCTTCATTGGTTTACTTTGGAACAATTTTTTTCTGAAATGAATAGACATTGATCTGGATGAGATAGCAAGCTGATACTTCAGATTAACTATCTAAATAATTATATATTTTTAAATAAAAATACTATTTTCAAGAGGACTAAAAATACCTTGAATTCCTTGTGAAATTCCAGGGAAAAATTATATAAGTTACAGATTATTATAATGATTAATTTAAAAACAAATCAAGGTTATAATAATACATATAGTTAATAAAATGAATAAGAAATCTGGTTTAAACTTTACATAACATAATTTATTTTTATGCAGAATTTTAGGTTTCGTCTTTTTGCTTGTATATGATAATTGCATTCTTTTTGCACAAACCTAGCTGAACTTATGGAAGTGTTTCAGCATCAGCTTTCATTAGCATACTTAAGCTACTCAGCTGTGAATAAACCTAGAATTAAAAAAAAGTGCAGATAGCTTAATGCTTAAATCAGAAGAAACGGTTTTATTTCCAACCTCTTCCATCATTGAGAAATCTTAATTTACAGTAGAGCTTTAAATACATGAAGTTTTATATATAGTATCATTAATATTACTAGCGTGTCATTTTTCTCAGTTTGGATTCATTGTTAAGGAGTTTACTTAAGAAGTTCTCATCTAATACTACTGGAGGGAGACAGCATTCTAAAAAAGATGCCTGTTAAGCAGCCTGAAAATCATTCTTTTGTTGATGGCCTAGACTTACCTCATTTTCAACTGAAAACTACTTTTTTGTGCTACTCACATTATGCAAAAAATGAACAGGAAATTATGTTTAATAACTTCTTCAAGTCTCTCCCCCATTTGCCTTTTTCAGGCAAGTTTGTGCAATACTTTGTAACTGAGCCCAAATTCACCTGCTGCTGACATTTTCATGGAAACCCATATTTCAGTCTTACAGGAGTACTGCAGGATGGATAGGTTTAAGGTCTATAGTTAGCCTCTTTACAGCATGGGTGAACTTGATCATCAAGCACTGCCCATAGTGTCTGTTCCTGACTTAGGTCAGGAACTTACCTAAGTCTCATCACAGACTTAGGTCAAGTAAGTTGGCTTGTGGTTCCATCCTTGAGGGTCTATCTCCAGTGGCATAGGGCAGAGACACAGAGCAGTAGGCTGAGCTCTGGCTGAAATGCTTGTGGGATCCTGGATGATAAACTGGCATATGAAGTGGGGGAAATGTCTGATCCAAGTCTCATAGGATACAGAAACATAGCCATTCAAACCCAGTTTTGTCCCATCAACATTCAGCCCTCTGACTGACATGGCCAGGTCATGTCATGCCGTTGCCTTGCTAGACTCCCTCAGTAGTTGAAGCAGGGCAACGCATATCTTCAAGGCCCTTTCCATGTGTATCTTAGGTCAGCTGAACCAGATGTTTATCAATCTGAAAACAATTACAAAAAGAACCAAAGCATCTGCACTCTTAATTTGGACATATTAGGGTAAAAATAAAGTATCAAAGTTCTGATGTGTGACAGGTAATCAACTTTTTTTTCTATTGCCAATACCAAAATGTATCTTAAATTAATTTCATACTTTGTGATGGCCTTTTTCTTATTTATTATCTGTTTCATTCTGTCGTGGTTTAATTTCAGTCGGCAACTAAGCACCACGCAGCCGCTCGCCTACTCCCCC
>NW_008795138.1:3588782-3593893 GCF_000699145.1 Aptenodytes forsteri | reverse complement strand
AGCAGCGGCCCCCCCGGCCCGCTTTCCCAGTTTATGTACTGAGCATGACGTCACATGGTATGGAATGTCCCTTTGGCCAGTTTGGCTGTGCCCCCTCCCAGCTTCTTGTGCACCTCCAGCCTTCTCCGTCGGTAGAGCATGGGAAGCTGAAAAGTCCTTGGCTAGTGTAAGCATTACCTAGCAACAACTAAAACATCGGTGCGTTATCAACTTTGTTCTCATCCTAAATCCAAAACACTGTACCAGCTACTAGGAAGGAAATTAACTCTACCCCTGCCGAAACCAAGACACATTCTTAAAATAACAATAAATTTAAAAGCCAGCAGAATCATGTTTAAAACTAACACTTCAAGAAGCTATTCTTCTTAAAAAGCAATATTAAACTACAACAGATTTGCACATTTTGTATTAACGCTCAGTTATGTATCTTGCAGATATTTTTTTGTTCAAAAAATGTTTCCCAGCAAAGCACAAAAGAGAATTAACATTTAAATATCTACTAAAACCTTCAGTTTAGCTTTCAGTGATCATAATTCAAAAAACACCCATGTGATAACAAGAGAAATGTTTAATTTTGGTTACACAGAAACAGCAAAATTTCAGTAATAATAAGAGAACAATAACAACAACAATAATAATAATTTAAAAGACCTTTTCATTACATTAATAGAATATTGCAAATTATGTCATCCACAGGAGAAAGAAATTAAACTTGAGGAGATTATCTTGACAGAAAAAATAATCCAAGAAGAAATAATGAAATTTGCTCACTACTCTGTTTTCTTAGATCTTATTCATTTATTTCTTTTCTAACAATTATTATTACAATAAGGTATGGATGCTAAAAGATGTTTTGTTTCATCCACTTATTTGAAAATTTTCCACTTTGTTTCTTTCACTTAACAGAACATACAAAGTTTGATCCCTACGAAATTGATGTGACTGACTTATAAGGAAAAAAATTGAGGCGTCTACATTTCGGAATTTGATTTTACAATGGAGTTTGAGGTAAACTCAAGCCACATTTAAAACAAATATTACATTTTTCTATTTTATCATTTTTTTGCTTTTCTGGAAAGTGTCATTGTTCTGGATTTAATCTTTTGCTTATTCTTCAAAAATAAACCAAGTTCTTATTTTCTTCTTTTTGAGACCAAATGGAACTATTATAGCTGAAGAGCACTTACTTGAAGAAAGCTTTTTGTTGCTAACAAGTCTAAGGCCCTTTCTATTTGCTGTAATAGCTTTCTCTGTGTGAAGTGGCTTATTAGTATTTACATTGTTCTGTGTTTCTGTTGCCAAAAGAACTCACACAATAATTTTCTTTCTGCTCAGTTAAAATTTTTGCTTCATTCAGAAATAATTTCTAACCTGAGGGGAAAAAAAAAAATGTTTTTTTTAATATTTTCCTCTCAAATCAGGAGGAAAAAACCCTGTATAAAATAATCTACATATTTGTAATGTATATAGGTCCATATAACTGAATATGTAGAGATGCCCCTCAAGAAAACCAAAAGGACGTTTAAGGATTTTGGTTTCTTTGTCTTTTTTCCTCTTTTCCTATCTCTGCTTGGACTCTATAGAAAAGTCTGAGTGTTGTCTAGCTGAATCACATGCTCAGACAGCATGGTGTGTAGTAATGGTGGTGTGAAGGTAAGGTTAAGTTCATAATTTCTGAGAAGGTTTCATGCTAAAACTTAAGTGAAAAATGCAAAAAAACGTTCTTGAGTAGGACATGATGGAGATGCACAAAAATGTTTTTTTCATTCACAAGTCTTCTGCTTCCTCTCTTGCACCTTAGATCTGAGTAATATGAATAAATATGATCAAAAACATTTGGCCTTCCAAAATCTGTACCTTATATACACCTAAGAATGAGTGATCACAAACAGAAGATAGCTGACATTTCTCCTATCTTAACCATTCACTTTTAATACTGAATAACCTCATTTAAAGCTAGACCAGAAAGATTTTTTTTTTTAATGGAGAAAAAGGTGGATTTGTGAGACTTGGTTAATTTTTTTTTTTTTTTTTTTCCCTTTTAAAGCAATGTATAATATGCATATACATACCTGCTAATAGTTGGTGAGCTGGAAACAATTTGATCTTTGAAAAAAAAGAAAAGATTTTTTTTAAGACTTCCCTGTTCTGCAGTTCCCTGTCAGAGCTATAAGGAGTGTAAGTTAGTAAATAGGATGCATTTCACTTTCCTCTTACAGATAAGGACTGAAAAACAGACACTGGAAAGAGAAAACACTAAGTTCAGTCCCACTGTATTGTAATTCTTGTCTTTATGCTGAAGAAAGAAAGAGAAGAAAGCTTCAGTCTTTGTATAGCCTTAAGGCTAATTAGAAACACACAAGAATTGTTAGAAAATTAGATTGGTTATTAACTGGCACTTTATTATAAGTACATAAATACACATACACAAGCAAACATATGGGACCTGCAGAAAATCTGGGTATTCTACCAAGTTTGTGTAAATAATATTTTATTACCTAGAAAGGATAAGGCATATTTATGAGGCGAGGAAGGGAAAGAAAGAAAGACGTGAAAGATAGATGTCTAACTACTTTATCTAGAAATTGCTCACACACGTAAAAGACTGGACAATAGAGGAATCTATTCTGTAGTAAAAGTTTCAAAACCAAACAAAATTAGAACATCACTAGACCTTTATGCTTCATTTAATTACGTAGGAGATGGAAACGCTGCCATGCCAACTTCATTACCTTATTCATTCACAACATTAGAGTCCAAGAAAATGCTATTATAATCATGTCATAAAAAATACGTATGCATTCTAAGGCACCAACAAAGAAGACACTGATTCAGCTCCAGATCTATACATCCAAATGTAAGTTTCTACAGTTCAGACATGAGCAAGGTGCTCAAGTTCCCTTTCACAGTCAATGGTGCTCTAATCAGCACAGCCAGTGGAGTCTGGAGACCTATTGACTAAGTGTCAATTTCAGACTAAAATGGAGCTTTTTTAAGACTGTTCCACATCCCAGCCTTTGAGAGTTGAACGCCATGTTGCAAAGAGATGATAAAAATCTCCTGAATTCAAAGAACCAAAAAATAAAGGCAAAGATGTGATGAATAACTTAAATCATAATACATCTATGTCCTTCAGAACAATAGAAAACTACTATATCCCAACAACCATTTACTGACTTAGAAGAACTAACCAAAACCAACAAAGCTTCCTCTATACAACATGGTACGCCTTTAACATTTGTATTAGAACATGCTTTGCCGTGTAGCTCTACCTTGTAGAAATATCAGTAAATTAGGATAGCTGTATAAGCGTATGCCAGCGAACATAAATAAAAAAGTTATATGTATGAAGTATCTCTATTTTATATATATGGGGTTTTAAGAGTGAAATAGGAAATAGCTGAATGACTTGAAAAACTCACTGCAATATTTAAAAAAGGTCACCTGAGAAACCATTCTGAGGATACAGAAATATAAAAACCATATCACTAAATAAATATAAATTTGATTTTGTGACATGACAGCTCCTTCATGGTTTTTTAATTATTTGTTATCGTCATCCTTTATGGTAAATCGCCTACTCTTTTGTTCTCTGAACACTTTGTTGCTTTGCTTCATATTTATCAAGGATAACCATGGCCATGGACATGCACAGTGGCTATTTAGTAACTGTTATTTTTCTTGCAAACTTACACATCAATAACTTGTTCCTTGGCTTACACCCAAATTAAAAGAGAGCTAAGAACTACTCAAAAGAGAACACAGAAGATTTTCTCAGTGTTAAATAAAATTGGGAAATGTGGAAAGAAACTTTTTATATACCACAAACTCTTTTAATAGCCTGAACATAAAAAGTAGTCATAGAAAAATATAAATAAGTTTATAGTAAATAAATAATTTTAAAGTAGCAATCAAGCACATAGGAATAAAGTTTAGAGGTTCAAAGATGACCTACAACTTGGCTACAATTTGTGAGGAAAATAAAATAAACAGAAAAAATGTAATTAAGAAGATAAAAGAAACTACAGGTACCTTAATTGACTGGGAAGTATAAAAGAGTAGAGGTGATACAGGAAAGATTATTGAATCGGCTATTATGTTCTGATAGCTAGAACACAATAATTGAGTTGTGACTGAACAATAGGATAATAGCATAGACCTGAATAAGGCAGGAATAAATTAGAAAATAACTACATAAATTAAATTGCAAGATGCCTTGGTGAAATTCCAGTATGTATAGACCTAATTAAAATAATCTTTGAACCACCAATAATGATTGATCAGCTCTTGCTGACGTTACAGAATTAGGAGAAGCATTGGACCTATATGTAAAGGTGAGAAAAAGAGGACTCTGGAATTAATTAATAACAAGTTACTTTAGCTTCAACACTGTAGAAAATAAGAAAAAGCCTGTGAATATTCAGTTAAATATCTAAACATAATTAAAATATGCAGAGAAGATAAAAATAGAGTTGTCGTGAGTCATCAAGTAAGGATTTGTCAAGAATTGACTGTGTCAAACTAATTTAATTTAGTCCTTTCATAGAAAACCTAGCAGAGTTCATAAAAGAAATAATAAAACTGATTCACTTAGTGGAACTTTACTTCCAAATGACATTTTCATAAAACCCCCTGATGAATTCATCAGGGGGTTTTATTTCATTTAAATGAAATAACCAAAAGGTAGGTGTATAATCAACTGAACAACTTTATTTGAAGTGTAGTTATGCTATTGTCCTGGTTTCGGCTGGGATAGAGTCAATTTTCTTCCTAGTAGCTGGTACAGTGCTGTGTTTTGGATTTAGCATGAGAATAATGTTGATAACACACTGATGTTTTAGTTGTTGCTAAGTAGTGCCTACACTAGTCAAGGACTTTTCAGCTTCCCATGCCCTGCCAGCAAGAAGCTGGGAGGGGGCACAGCCAGGACAGCTGACCCAAACTGGCCAAAAGGATATTCCATACCATGTGACATCATGCTGAGTATATAATCTGGGGGGAGTTGGCTGAGGGATGGATTGCTGCTCTCGGGGACTGGCTGGGTGTCGATTGACGGGTGGTGAGCTGTTGCATCACTTGTTTTTCCTGGGTTTTCTTCCCCCCCGCCTCTC
>NW_008795138.1:3553168-3588724 GCF_000699145.1 Aptenodytes forsteri | reverse complement strand
TTGTTATTATTATTACTATTTTATTTTATTTCAATTATTAAACTGTTCTTATCTCAACCCATGAGTTTTCTTACTTTTACTCTTCCGATTCTCTCCCTCAACGCACCGGGGTTGGGGGAAGGGTGAGTGTGCGACTGTGTGGTGCTTGGTTGCCAACTGGAATTAAACCACAATAGCTATCAGACTGCATTTTTAGTGAGGATTCACTGGGACTTATACTGGAACTTATTCTATTCAGTGTTTTCAGCTGTAGTTTGGATACAATTAGAGAGTGCACTCAAAAATTTCCAAATGACATGAAGCAGTAGGGAGTACAAGCACTCTGGATTGTAGTTTTAGAATTCAGAATTATCTTAGTGATACGGAGAAATGGTCTGAAATCAATAAGCTGAAATCCAAAAGGGACAAGAAAAGACTAAACTAGACAAAACTAGACTAGACTAGACTTGACTAGACTGGAATATTCCAGTTGGAAGTGACCTACAACGATCATCTAGTCCAACTGCTTGACCAATTTGGGGCTGACCAAAAGTAAAAGCATGTTGTTAAGGGCATTGTCCAAATGGCTTTTAAACACTGACAGGCCTGGGGCATCAATTACCTTTCCAGGAAGCCTGTTCCAGTGTTTAGCCACCCTCTTGGTAAAGAAATGCTTCCTAATGTCCAGTCTAAACCTCCCCTGGTGCAGCTTTGAACCGTTCCCATGTGTCCTATCACTGGACCCCAGGGAGAAGAGCTCAGCACCTCCCTCTCCACATACCCTCCTCAGGAAGCTGTAGAGAGCAATGAGGTCACCCTCAGCCTCCCTTTCTCCAAATTAGACAAGCCCAAAGTCCTTAGCCGCTCCTCATAGGACATTCCTTCCAGCCCTTTCACCAGCTTTGTTGCCCTCCTCATGATGCATCCAAGGGCCTTCACATCCTTCTTAAATTGTGGGGCCCAGAGCTGCACACAGTACTCCAGGTGAGGCTGCACCAATGATGAATACAGTGGGATAATCACCTCTTTTGACCGGCTGGTTATACTGTGTTTGATGCACCCCAGAATGTGGTTTGCAATATATGTTCCTATTATTCAGTTGATGGGCTGACATTTTTTACATTAGGAGACAAAAAGTCAATATCTTTCTGAGAACTATTGTAATCCAAACTTCATAGATGGTTGAAACTTTATTAGAAAAATTATTACAAAGTAACTGTGATCAACATGCATTGCAGGATTTTGCAAACCTAATGGATAATGTTGCCCTAAATTTTCTGCTAATCATTCCAGTGATAGCAACTAAAAATATCAATATGTCACCAAAACATGATTAGTGATATTAAAGAAATATAAAAAAGGATGTTGTATAACATGGGGAAAGAAAATCTACCTGACTGTCAGTAACACTCCTGAGGATCTGCCTGGTAATTATAGGGTATGCTACTCCATGCTAATTATTCAAAGTTTTCCTTACCTTTTCAAATATTTAGAGAATATTTGAACTTCATCAGCATTCCCTAAAATTCATCTGAAAGAATTATTAATGTACTTTTTTGCAAACTTTGCATGTAGTCAAGTTCATAACTTAAGTTGGTGAAACTCAGTGGTATATAGGAGGCTCACCCACATGTTCTGATTGTCCTTTTCACATTAAACTCCAAGAATCTATAAAGCCTATAAATTACAGGCTGCAACTACAGTAAGTAATTCAAATGAGCTGTCCCATTCAGAACAAAAGGACTATGTAAACATATGAAAAATACTTGCACAAACTTTGCAAGACAAGATCTTATTACTTGGACATTCATATGTTCATTACTAGAAAATTACTTTTTTTATTTTAGTAGGGTGCTTTTCCTGGAATTTGATCCTGTGGTCTTTACTGACAAGAATGAAACTTTTGTGCATTAAATGTTCAGTTTCAATGACTTTTCATTGTCTCAGGATACAGAGCTTAGTACAGTAAACATTCAGAAATGTGGAGTTCCTGTGTTTAATAAAGTTCTGAGTCCTGATACTTCCTATACTTCCTAGCATGGTCATATTCTTGAAATTCTTTGAATATCAATTCCCATAGTTAGTTTTAGAAAAATACAGCCCTTTAGTGTGAGTTATGTTAACACATCTTTTTAAACACCGTATTCTACCAAACTCACTGCACACTAGAATCTCCAAACAATATGACTAAATCTTACAAGATACTTTCCTGATTTACCTGTCTGTCCACATCGTTCCATTTTAGTTATCCACACATGGTCAGAAGCCCAGTGTTTCAGAATAATTTGTATTTGCTTCTTGTTCAGTTTTGTGTGAGGGATGCATGCGTATAGCTAGGGGAAAAAAAAATAAAAAAAAAAAAGAAAAAAAAAGAAAAAAAAAAGCAAGAAACTAGGAGGATAACAAACTCAGCTGGAATGGGGACGAAGAAGGGAGGGGGTGAGATACTCCAGTTCTTTCACTGGACTATTTTTGTCTTACATTAGACCAACATTATTTTATGGAAATTACGCATGCCAGCCACCATAACAGGGTTTGACTTCAGATTTCTGCTGAATCAATAAGCCGAAAGATATATTGCTCTATAAAACTACTTTTTATTTATTAGTAGCACTACTGCTCAAGCTGGGTACCTGCCAAGAGGGACCCTGAACAAAGAAATCTCTGGGCAATTATACCCTTACAGTCTAAGTTACCCACCCCCCAAGTGACAGTTCGGACCAACAGTAATATTAGGATCTGGGGTCTTCCCATTCCTTATTGGGTCCTTTCATTGTCTCTCGGTGGGCTGTTTCTTTTCTTATCTCTAAGGTTGCAGCTTCTGCTGACAATTGTAGCTTCCTTACCTTCTAGCTTGAACTGGCTCTGGGGCCTTCTTTTACTTGTAAACTAGGTAAAAGTTCAACATATCTAGGTGAAAGTTCACAGCTTGCGGCCTAACGCTTCAGCAAATTTAGCTACTAATGCTAAGCATGTTGTGCTAAGCAAGTTCTATATAAGTAGTATACCAAATCGCACAACAGTTAGGTAAAAGAAGCAGGGACCAAACTTCAGACTGTTTGTTTTCCTAGATAAGCACAACGTTTAGGTTTTCATCAGAATTTCCATGATTGTTCTTCTCCAGCTCCTATGAAACACATAGTCTTACATACACAGTATTAAAATTTAAAGGTGAACGATGGGGAGTGAACCTAGAGAGAAGGTCCTCTCGTGAAACAGGTTCTAAACTGAAAAGGACTATGAAGCTGCAACTCCCACTTCCTGAAAAAGTAGTCTGAAAAGGAATAATTACTATTCATCTAAATAGTTCTATTGAAAAGTTACTAAAAGGATGAACTGTAACACTATCACCACAATGTCTAAACTAAGAAGACTGAATTCTGGGTGGGTTCATCTATTGCATTCTATTGGTCACCTCTAAGCATCTTGTTCAAGGAGTGAGAACATTAAGGCAATTCATTTCTGTCCTCCAGTGGGGAGGATTTATATAGAGAGAGTTTTACATCAGTTTGTTTTAGTTTGGGTCAGAACATAGTTTCTGAAGCAAGTCTCCCACATTTTCTCATTTACTGTGCTACTATACTTTGATTTGCACTGCAGACTAATCTTAGAGCCTGCAAACTGCATTTCTTTCAGTTGAAAATAAACTAGGACTAAACTGAATGGGCTCCAATCATTCTTTTATTTGGATCAAGCTAGTCTCAGATAAAACCCTTTGAAAGGCTTATACTCTACCAATCCACTCCTATCACACTGCACTATTTTCCAGTGTAAACACAGCCTTAATCATACTGTATATTTTAACAATCCCCTGTCCAACTTAAGGATACTTGAACTGACCTGAAGCAGGCTATTCAGAAAATAGTATTTCCATATGACCATATGAAACTTGCTACAGGAAAGATCAATCTGCTTTAGATTGGGACACTTTCAGATACTGCAATCCTAGGGGCCACAAAAGTACCTAACATGGATATTTAAATGATTTCACACTTAAAAATGAAAGTAGGCATGCTTAAGATTCTTGTTGAATTGGGGACCCTACAGCCTAGTACCTCCATTAAATATCAGTTAAGTTAAATGGAAAAAAAATCCACTCCACCTTCTTTAACATTGCAGATTCCAAATGATTTAAATGAATATTAGATATTTCTGGTACCTTTTACCTAGGCAAGCTGAATACATTCTGGATGTGTCAGTCCATCGCAACAGGTATTTCCTGAGATTCCCTACGGCCACGATGCAGCCACAGGTTCAGTAGCATTTATCACACACTAGGATTAGAAATACATAGAGGTCAATTTGATAGGCTCTGAAGTCCAGAGAAGAGATGATATTTCCTGCACTTTTTTTTTTTAGGTTTTAATAAGATTTAGGAATCTTGTGTCTATATCGCTATAAATACCTATTTAATTTCCTCACAGTGCTGATAATCTGGTGAAAAGATTGTACTGAAAAGGACCGAGCCATATATAGGGGTAGAAAATGAATTATAGTCACAGCAATCATTGTACATGAGTACATGACAAGAATTTTCAAAAATTACCCATAAATTACCCACTTGACTAGACAATATAAATGAACCTTGGACATTTTAAAGACCCAACTGAATAAAGTCCTGAGCAACCTAATCTGATCTCATAGCTGAACTGCTTTGAGCAGGAGGTTGGACTTGGGCTTACTAAAACCTGAAATACAGAAAGGAAATGCAGAAACTAAGGATCCCTCTATTTGAAACTAAATGAAAGGGTGTAACCTGCCATTTACTCCTAATTCAGTGTTGTGAAATACCATGTCTCTCTGACATTTAATCCTATATATGGAGCTAACTGCACAAAGAAGTGTCATATGAATATTTTGTAATGTTAACATTACAGAAGGTGTTTGATGCATAGCTTTAAGCCAGCTTTTATCTTAATAAAATTTTAGAATATATTTTTATTTAGTAAACTGATAGTACATAAAAGCAGAGAAATTAAGGGATTTTTTTGTTTGTTTGCTTGCTTTTGGTGTCTATCTCTTGCCTCTTCATCAACTACCAAAGTTCAACAAAAATGCAAAAATGGCAGTAAGTTATACACTAATATTCCATTAACTGGACATACTGTGGGCAGGCTCTATGGTGTAAACGCACAGTTACATGTTGCCCTCACCTGTTCTGAATACTTACAGGTATATAAACTTAAAATTTATTTTAAAGTTTTATAAGAAAGGCAAAACATTTTGTATTGCTAGATAATATTTTTGATTCCTTTCTGAGAAATATGCAAAGGTATTCAGTACCTACAGTCTCCATGCTGAAATAATTTCTCATGGTGTGTTTGCTTGAAGGGATACCAAGGGAACTAGCCAGAACAGATAGCAGTGTTCAAGAAAAAGTAACAAAAATGGTCTTTAGAGATCCTTTCTTAAAAAAAAAAAAATCTCAAGCTTTCATGAATATGAGCTTTATTTTTTAGTTTTGTTATACATAAAATCATTTTCCTAAAAAAAAAAGACAAGTTCACTACGTTAGTAGACACTTTTTTCCGGGTTAATATTCTAATTATTCATATTTTTACTGCATAAAAATGTTGTTCTGTTCTGCTCATTAACAGAGGTCCAAGGGTGAGTTTAAGAACTCAGCCACCTCCTTATCCACAATTCTTCATTGTTATCTTAATCCTTGGCTGTCTTCAGGAAATCTCTAACTAACTCTCCAGAACAAATCTGCTTTAGAAGTACTTCTTAATGCAATGGGTGCAAGCCAAACAGGGCCGTTTAGCCTCAGGGTCAGAGTTTGGTCCTAGGCCATCTTTTATTTAGCATTATAGACATAGCTTAGCAAAATATTCCAGTATTTTACTATGTAATTTATTTATCATTATAATTCATGAATTTTTCTTTGGTTTTCTTTGTTTTAGGAAGATTTGACATAATCAGTGCAACATATAGAAAACGGCTTCTGTATGAAACTGTTCATATGGTCCAAACTGGGGAAATAATTATTCTCATTATAACAGTGTCGTGGTTTAACCAGTTCTACTATGCTTTAGCAGGATGAACTTTCACTGCAGTTTTCCTAAATTAACACTTCATGTGTTTTCCTTCCTTGGCCTCTTCATATTTATTTGAGCAGCAGAAAGATAAACCACACAGTTTCAAAGCCTCTATTTCCCCCTCCAAAGTGCTTCCAGCACTATATGTGCACAGTATACAAGGATCCTAATTATGAGAGCCAACAAGAAGTCCCTAGAGAAGCTGAAAATAAGATCAGGTTAGACTATGTGTAACATATTCCAGCTGCATTCAAATCCATATAAAGGTGGATTCCAGACTTACGTGAGCCAAGAGGTTAGATGTCTTGCTCAGGAATGTGGAGACATAGCTTTGAACCTGTTATACTGGCAGAGAATATATAATCTATAAGGTTTTAAAGTGCAATTTACCCTTTTGGGAATACAAGAATTATATGAAAAATTCAGAAGGAAGAGACATGAAAGAATTTGACTTTGGCTGCTGCACATGGTTTGAAGGTTAACAGATGAGATTGTTGTGTACTGGTTTTGGCTGGGATAGAGTTAATTTTCTTCATAGTAGCTTGCATGGTGCTATGCTTTGGATTTGTGACCGAAAAAAGATTGATAACACACCCATGTTTTAGCTACTGCTGAGCAGTGCTTACACAGCATCAAGGTCTTTTCTGCTTCTCACACAGCCCCACCAGCGAGCAGGCTGGGGATGCACAAGAAGTTGGGAGGGGACACAGCTGGGACAGCTGACCCCAACTGACCAAAGGGATATTCCATACCATAGGTCACTGTGCTCAGCAATAAAAGCTGGGGGAGGAAGAATGAAGGGGGGAACGTTGGGAGTGATGGCATTTTGTCTTCCCAAGTAACCGTTACGCGTGATGGAGCCCTGCTTTCCTGGAGATGGCTGAACACCTGCCTGCCGATGGGAAGTAGTGAATGAATTCCTTATTTTGCTTTGCTTGCTCACGCCGCTTTTGCATTACTTATTAAACTGTCTTTATCTCAACCCACACGTTTTCTCACTTTTACCCTTCCGATTCTCTCCCCCATCCCACAGGAGGGGGAGTAAGCGAGTTGCTGTGTGAGGCTTAGCTGCCTAGCAGGGTTAAACAACAAAAACTATTTATATTAGACCACCAGAAAATAATTTCAGTGATCCAAAATTCTTCCCATCTTAGTGAGCAGGAGTTCAGAGAAATATGGGTTCCCACACAGACAGGAAGCAGAGATCTAAATAATATCCTCTTGAGGCACAGAAGAGCTATAACCCTTTTCCACTAAATGCATGAAAAATTTAGGCAGCTTGCAGCATTCTTCTGAAGGCAAGTACTTAACTTTTTGGCTTTTTTCAAGATCTATTTAGAAATCTAGATCCTGTCAAGTGACATTTGTTATAGAAACATAGAGATGCAATAAAGGCTGCCATCCTTTGAATAGAATTGTGGGAAGTAAAGACAAGGTGTTAAGAAATGTGGAGTAAGCTAAGCAAGTAACTGATATGAATTTGACTTGGAACATAATGGGAAACTACTGAAATGTTTCAAACAGGATGGGGAGGGAGGTGGGCAGAATGACAGATAAAAGAAATTATTTTAGCAGCAGCTTTTTGGACTGCAAAGATCTGGGAGTATGTTTAAAGAAAGAAAAAAGACAAATATATGCAGATATTTTGGAATAAATGCAAGAATATGTATCATAAAATGAAGATGAATCTATAATCAGAAAAAAAGTACAATGATGTTTAGACTGCTATTGTGGACAGATCATTCTTTCTCTCACTGACCAATATTGCCTCATTCTTTGTTAGTATTCCCTTGTCTGTCTGAGCGCATCTGTTATCTCCTGTACTATGTTTAACTTGTAAATGTCATGAGGCAGGGATCATCCATCTGTTTTCTGCTTGCATGGCTGTTTTCACTGTAAGATCCTGATACAAGATTGGGCTTTTTCAGTGTTATAGTAATACTCACACTGATAGATTTGTCAAGAACAAATCAAGCCAAACAATTTTAAATTATTTCTTTAACACAATTTCTGGTTTAGTGGGGAAGAGGAAAAAGAAAAGGTAACATACCTAGTTTGTTTGTTTGGTTGGTTTGGTTTGTTTTTCATGACACCTTTATAAGTAAACTTAGAAAATGAGATCTAAGTGGCACAACAGTAAGATGACTGTACAGCTCACTAAACACCTGTACTTTAAAGAGTGACTAACAGTGCCTCACAAGAAAATTATCATAACATTTCAGATGGAGTCCAGTACATCTAACAGGTTCAATTAAATAATTTCATGAATTATTTAGATAAGAAAATAAAAAGGGTGCATTTAAAAGCTATTGGTGACTCAGAGCTGGAAATGGTTGTAATTTCTGAGGACAAAACTGGAATTTAAATAATTTTGATAAATTGGAGAAATGGTTTAAATTCAGTAAGATGAAATTCAGTAAAGACAAGGGCAAAGTACTGTGTTTAAGCAAGAAAAATAAAAGGCATAATTGGAAAATGGGAAATAAGCGATTGGAGGAAATGCTCAAGGAATATGATGGGTGATAAACTGAATCGAGTCAACAGTGTGATCCTATTGTACAAAAGTCAAATCTTATTATTATGTATATTTAAAAGAATGTCATATGTAAGATAGAAGACAAAATTTCAGCTGAAATTTTAGTTTCAGTTTTTAAATAAATTCTAGAAGAGATGATTTGTATACAAATTGGTATACAAAAAAAACCAAACCCACAAAACAACACAACCCACTTTACCAAACACAGGTATTTGAGGAACCAACAAGGAAAGGTTCTTTGTTGGATATGGTGTTTATAAACAAGGAAGAACTGGTCATGGATGTGAAAGTCAGAGGCAGCCTTGGCTGCAGTGACCAAGAGATGGTGGAGTTTGGAATACTAAGAGGAGGGAACAGGGCAAAAAACGGGAACACAGCCTGGGATTTCAGGAAAGCAGACTTCAACCTCTTCAGAGATCTGCTTGGGATCATATCCCATGGGATTCATCCCTGGAGAGAAAGAGTGGTCCAGGACAGCTGGATGATATTCAAGGATCATCTCCTCCAAGCTCAAGAAAGGTCCATCTTGACAAGTAGGATATCAAGCAAAAATGACAGGAGCTCCTAACTGAACTCAGTCATTAAAAAAAAAATAAAAAAGTACAGTAGGTGGAAGCAAGGGCAGGTGAGCCAGAAGGAGTTACTGTCTGATCTTGCTGGAATAGGATTAAGGAAAGCCAAAGGTGACCTGCAGTTGAATCTGGCAAGGGACATGAAAGGCAGCAACAAAGGATTCTACAAGTACACAAAGAGCAAAAAGAAGACTGAGGAAAGTATGGGCCTGATTCTGAATGGGGCAGGGGACCTGGTGAAAAATGATATGGAGAAAGCCAAGGTACTAAATTCTTTCTATTCAAAATGCAGCTGGGCACAGACCAGGACAATCTGCTTTGGCTGACCATGCTTGGAGCAAGGGGGTTGGACTTGATGATCTCAAGCCACCCCTCCCAACCTAAGTTATTCTGTTACCACCTGCAGGGATGGAGACTCCACAACTTTTCTGGGCAACCTGTTCCAGGGTTTGACTATTCCATGATAAAAGTGTTTTTGTATGTTTAAATGGAATTTCTTGCATGTCAGATTGTGCCCACTGCCTCTTGTCCTGTCAGTGGGCAGTACTGAGTATACTCTGGTTTTCTCATCTTCATTCCCTCCTATCAGCCATTTTTACACATTGGTAAAATCCCCCATAGCATTCTCTTTCTCCAGGCTGAACAGTCCCAGCTCTCTCAGCCTTTCCTCATATGAAAGACCACAGAATAAAAGTGTTTTTGTATGTTTAAATGGAATTTCTTGCATGTCAGATTGTGCCCACTGCCTCTTGTCCTGTCAGTGGGCAGTACTGAGTATACTCTGGTTTTCTCATCTTCATTCCCTCCTATCAGCCATTTTTACACATTGGTAAAATCCCCCATGAGCATTCTCTTCTCCAGGCTGAACAGTCCCAGCTCTCTCAGCCTTTCCTCATATGAAAGACCACAGAATCACAGAATGGTTGAGGTTGGAAGGGACCTTTGCAGGTCATTTGGTCCAACCCCTCCTTCTTAGTTGCCCAGGACCATTTCCAGATGGCTTTTGAATTTCACCAAGGATGGAGATTCCACAGCCTCTCTGGGCAACCTGTTCCAGTGACTGGTTACTCTCACAGTAAAGGGCATCACAGACCTGTTGTTGCTCTATCTCATGTTACTGAATGCCACTTGTCCCTTGAAAAAGTTGGGCGTCAACCACTAGGGGGGTCTTATAACTAGGTAGCATGCCACAGTCTTGTTTATTATTGAAATTAACCAGACAAATCACTCCACCAAGAATGTCCAGGCACCACCACCCATGGAATTGAGAAAGAGCTCTCAATCTGTCAATCCTGTCAGTGTCCAGGCTGGGTGAGGTTTCCCATGGTGCTCCAATCCCTTTATCATCTTTGTGGCCTTTTTCTGGATTTTTCCAGTAAATCCATATCTTTCTTGTACTGGGGCACCCAGAACTGGACACAGCACTCCAGCTGTGGCCTCACCAGTGCTGAGTAGAGGGGAAGGATCACCTCCCTTGACCTGCTGGCAATGCTTTTTCTAATGTAGCTCAGGATTCTGTTGGCCTTTTTTGCCATAAGGGTGCACTGTTGACCCATAGTCAGGTAGTTGTCCAACAGGAATTCCAGGCTTTTCTCAGCAGAACTGCTTTCCAGCCAGTCAGCCCCGAGTCAGCCCCCAGCATGTACCAGTGCCTGGGGTCACTTCTCCCAGGGTGCAGAATTTTGCATTTCCTCTTGTGGAACTTCAGGACATCCTTCTCAGCCCAATTCTCCAGACTGCTGACGTCCCTCTGATGGCAGCACAACCCTCTAGTGTATCAGCCCCTCCTCCCAGTTTTAAATCATCTGCAAAAACTTGTTGAGCATGCACTGTGTTCCAGCATACAGGTCATTAATGCAGATGTGAAGCAGCATTGGTCCTAGCACTGACCACAGAGTACAAAATTGATGACTTGCCTCCAGCTGGACTCCACCACTGATCACAACTCTCTGGGCCCAGGCCATTCAGCCATTTTTCAATCCACCTCACCATGCACTTATCTAACCTGTATTTTGCCAGCTTGCCTATGAAGATGTTATGGGAGACAGTGTCAAACACTTTACTAAAGATAAGACTAAGCTAGATAAGTAGAGATAAACAGCAATGAACTCCTCTCTATATGTTCTATTTATGCTTTACGCCTCATGAAAAAACCTTTTGCATTTTGAATTTTGTGGATTTAGACTCACAGTATGAAATTAATTCAGAAGAGTTTGGTGTCAGTTTTCTCTTAAGAATTACAGGAACTTATGTTAGGTGTCTGTTCTGAATCAAGTATGAAGAAGATTTAAAATAAGTTACTGTCTTAGTGACCTCACCGCCATGGTGTAATACTGTTCTGCATTCAGGTCACTGAATGCCAAGTGGAACAGCATCAAGTGGAAAGACTGAATGTGACTCATGTCAGAAGGTAGGGAATGTGTCATAAAATTCATTCAGTTCAACAAAGCATTCAAGTAAGACTTAAGAGTGATCTAATGACCAAGTAATGTGTTGAACTGGTATAGAGACAGCATTGCCTCTTTTTGGTTTTGCTCTTATTAAATGTGCCCCAAAACACTTAATTCTTATGTGGAAGAAAACCAGAAGGTGAATTTGTGAATAGCTGAGGCTGGCCCCAAACTGACTGACTATCTTTTTTCAAGGAAGGATAAGAAGAACAGGAAGAATGGGAAGAACGAGGCTAAAAATGATAGTAATAACAATGCATCATAATGAAAAAGACAGATTTGTTTTAAGGCGGGTTTTACCAGTAAAAGCTGTATGCAATTTGAATTTTACTTTTCATTTATTGCAGGAGAGTTTGCTGTTATTAAAATTAAATGTACCCTGTCAGATAAGAAATGGAAATAGACTCACAACAGTTCAGCTTTAAAGGACTAGTCTAGCTAAAGGAAAATGAGCATTAACTCCTAGAAATTACAAAATTTAGGTTTCCAGCAATCACTTTGGTTATACTAACTATTTTTCAGTTCAATAGAATATAAAAATAGGTAACAAGTAGTTTTGGCCATGGATTTTTTTATTTGGAACTATACCTTCAGGGGCAGCTGTACTACTATGAGCTTCTACTGTAGCTTCTGTATTGGAATGCATAGAGTTCTTTCAAGTTTTGATATTCCAGGCCAAAATGGAAGGTACTTATTAACTGGAAGAATCATGATGCATACCAACCAGGGAAAAAAAGAAAAGGAAAAAAAAAAAAAAAAAAAATGTGGGATTATGGCAGAAATGATCTTGAAGTCAAATTATTAAGTAATTTGAGGAAGAAGTATGAAATTGCACAACAGATAGTTGAGAAACAATCAGTCCATATGAAAGTTATGTGAAAACTTCAGATAAATAACAATCTTAAACAATGGATCCTGATAACAATATATGCCTTCTGCAGTGTTAACTTATATTAACTAATATGTATCTTATCATCAATCTAATCATTCATTACTTTCTTGCATGCCAAAATCTTTTGTGAATATTGCTAAAATTAACGGGCATAAGAACTGGAAGGAATTAAACACAGAATGAATATTAGGATATTAGTTTGTAAACATGGAATAGAGATCCACTGTGTCTTGCTTGACTTCATGGGTTCATTTGTGCTTTGATTTATTTGCAACACTAGCAAAGATGTGGGAAAGAAAAAAAGAAAAAAAAAGTAAAAACAAAGAAGCAAAGTAAGGCAGGATCTGATGAAAATAAATGTGGGAATAATGTATACAAAACTAAGTGACACAAAGGTTGAAACCTAGTGCAATGTAACTAAAAGTACTGCATGAAATTGCTTCTGAATTGAAAAGAAACATTTTAAACTTCTTTTTCTTTTTTAAAGAATGGTGTTCTGAAATGAAGCACAAAACATGACCTCATTTATGAGGCTGCTTTGAAGATTAAATGGAAACAAAAGCTTCCTAATCATATAAAAAATGAGAAAGGATGATTGTAGTTTTTACCTTTGGGTACAAATAAATATTCCTGCTGGATGCTTATTCCAGCTAAAATACTGTACACTGGTAGTTCACTGGAACTCAAGTAAGCTGTGTACTTCATAATCTATTCAGGTGAAGTTAATTTCATTCTTTGCCAAACACTAGCTACAGACTCACAGATATTTATTATTTAGCATAACTAAAAGATTGCATTAAACTCTGCTAGATAATATTAACAAATTGAACACAGCTTCTGTTATATAAAGGTATGATAAATAGGTCATAAATATTATAGAACATTTTTTTGGTGTTTGGTTATATTTAAAAATTGTCATACGGTGAAGCTTACCTAAAAGTATGTTCAGACAAATGAGATTTCTACTGCATCTGCCCAGCTCTAACAACTCATTAAATAATCTGGTATCTACAAACAAGCAAGCAAGTAAACAAACAAACAAAACCAGGTAATTTTTTAGGGGGGGAGGGTTTCCAAAAGCTCTGGACTTCATCTGCTGTGCTCTAATGATTTAGTTATGCCTGGGAAAGAAACAAATGAAAGAGAAACTCTTACTAACTTTATTTCCTTCTAACGCATTGGGGGCAGGAAAGTCAAAAGGTGATAATACACTTTAGACTACTGCCTGCTAATTGGCTTTAGATATCAAGAAAGTAAGAGACATTGCCCTGGGGTGACATGGCCAAGAAGGCCATTGTCCATTTATGCTGGATATCTAAGTCAGAAAGTGGTAAATAGTGAAAACAATAACCTCTCGGTGGGAAATACATCCATGAATATCCAGCGCCATGCTGAAGGCTGAGTCCGAGGAGGAGCTCAGCCATGTAAAGGCCAGGCATCAGACGACACTTTGACCAGCTGGAGTGAGCATCCTGTTACCTTGAAACCATAGTACCAGTTGTACCTGGACCAGAGACCTTGGCTGATGTGAGCATGCTCTCTGCAGACTCTGTGTGTGTGTGTGTATGCATTTATGTGTGTTTCGTAGAATAGAAATTGCTACCCACCCACTATGCCCATCCAACTTTAAGAGAAAAATATTAGATTTTACGTGGTGTGCTTCTATTCTTGAGGCTATTTCGCCCATAAATTTATCTGTGACAGACAGTAATATAACACTATCAGAAGAAATTTTACATTAAATTTAAGCCATAGGTTAGGTAAAAAACCTTAAGTTTCTACCAAGAAATCCCTTGTAAAACTAGTTAATTAAAATTAATTTGAAAATGCTTTCAGAAGCTATCAAGTCCAAAACATGGAACATAGAACAAGTAAATAGATTGCACTAATGTGTTACAGAAGTTTTTCCCTAGAGAAAACAAACAAAAACCCAAACTAACAAACCAAACAAAACCTAAACATTTACATTTAAAGTAACACATTTGTAGCAACCTAAAAATAGTTTCTTTCACTTGAATAGATTGGAATTAATTAAACACTTTCTCAACAACAACTTTCATTTAGGAATAACTGCTTTCTCTCATCCTACTCTGACAAATCAGTTCAATTTCTTGTTTTGTTAAAAAAAAAAAGCCAAGTGATTGTTATTAACAATTTTTCATTTATTTAAATTCAGAGCGCAGTGAAATTTTGTGTAAACAATATGAAACAACAATTTACAGCATAATTTTTAGTGAAAGAACAAATTAGCTACAGCAACTACAATAACAGAAAATAGAATGTCCACAAAAATAAATGTGAAATGCAAGCCTTCTAATAGAACTAAGTATTTATATAGTCTACTGGTTAAATAAGTCAGTCACTGGTAAAAGTCTAGTATGCATTAAGGTGCCTAAATCTGAGTTTAAAGGAAGTTATTACATAAAGAAAGAATGAATAATGCATGTCTACATATGGCCTTGTATCCCCAAGGAATGGCTGTCTAAACTGGAGTAGAAGTGCTGGAGCAGAAGATGGATACACTAATTGTATAATTCTGTACCTTTTGCCTAGTAGAGCTGGCAACAGAAAAAAGAGTATGGAAAAGAGAACAGATCAATACAGAAGAAAGGATAATCAGTATTTTGAAAAATGAGGTGATAATCTTAATAAAAAAAAAAAAAAAGGAAGGAAAAACACTTATGAGCAGTATCAATCACAAAATAATTTTATGTAGTTTTTCCAATCTCAGATATGCTACATAGAATAAATCTAAAGAAAAAGATTTATTTAAACAGATATGGCTGAGAAAGCAGTCATTATTATGTGTTAGTAACTGGATCATACTTAATACCATTGTTTCAGGATCAATTTTGCATGTCTTTGTTCTTTAAACAATTCTCCCTGAAAAGTTGAAAACCAAACATAATTCATTTTTTTTTATTTTTTAACTAAAAGTAGTTCACTCAGAAATGCACTCTGGTCTCATTCTTAATAAATGTCCTTTAAAGCAATATGACCAACTAAATAAATGGATATTTGAAAAAAGAGCTGCATATTTTGCAGTGTGATTTATGCCATTACACAAGAAAAAGAAAATCACAAAGAAAAAAAAACTTTCTAAAATAACACTAGATTTATAAAGAAATCAAAGTTATATTTACTTGTGAATAAATAATACAAAATTTAGTATATGAAGTTAATTTTGAAGGTATTTATATACCTGAGGTGGAATTGTTGAAAAGAACCCAAGGAAGGGCATATCTTTACTTTAAATTAAACTCTTCTTCTTTAGGCAAAACCAGAGAGCAAGTCTGACGTGATGCAGGATTTTTTAAAACTGGGACTACAAAATGGCTTAATCTTAAAACAGTAGTTCCTCTAAAGAAAACAGTCTCAATAATCTTTTAAAGGGTAACTTTATTTTGCTTTATTAATCATTTTAATTAATTCTTGTTATTTGTAATTTACTTTTAGTAATAAATGAAATTGTACTTTGAAAAACATTATTTGTCTGCCCCAGCACTGTCAATGCTACGGATGCTGATGGCCAGGCCCAACCTGACACCAGCGATCTCCAACCAGTTCTGGACAGGACCAAACCACCTGCCTGGCTTCCCTCAATTTGGCCTTCTAGGGTTTTACATTTTTCCTTCTGGTCTTTTCCCTCGTGAATCCTTGAGGTACTAATGATCCCATCTCACTAGTCCCACCACCAACTGTACCTGTGACTTTCTCATCTTTATGCAGACTTTCTCACTGCTCTCTCTCAGCAGCCCAAGCCCCCATTATGTAGCTGGGCTGTACCAGAGCTGGGCCTGGTACAGCCCAGATATAGTAACCAATCAATCTTTTTTCTTTTAGAAGTCCCAGGTGCCTAAGTTTCTCAAGACAGTAGCCAGTCATCCTGCCTTACTCGTAAGTCCGGTCAGGAAACCAAACCTAAGTTCCTGAAGATTGGTTTTGTCTACTTTACGAAATCACCATCATTTGAATTGGAAGGAACCTCAGGTTATTATCTACTCCCAGCTTCTTCTTAAAGCAGGGTCAACATCGGGTTCCTCTATGTTGTCTTTGTAGTAAAATGGAGAGAAATGTATTCAGGGAATGATTCACCTGATGGTTAGAGTTATGTCTAACTTTGAATGGGAAAAACTGCTGCCTAGTAGTCCTTATTTCTCTAGCTGTCACTACTCAAATGTAGTTATCTACATTTCATCAGATGATCTGTTTGAGAAAATGGAGTGAAATGGTTGGAGACCGTGAAGTAAGCACTCTCAGAATATGCATAATATATGTAAACGGGATGGAGATCCTCATAAAAGTGAGCTGAGATGTGGTAGCCTGACAACTGGAGCATCCAATTTTCCACTAAGTGGGAAACCTTCTTTAGGTAGGGATAAGAGTGAGAGTGTTGTGTAGAGAAGAGGAACAGTGCTCATAGAATCATGGGAAGGGTGCGCCACCACTTCCAGTTAGTCCTGCCACCTGTATATTGATAACCGTTAGCAAGGTCTGAACATGTGTCCTTCCTCTGTATTTAAGAATCTGGAATAGGTAAACTCACAGTATTTTTAAAGAAGCACTGAGCCAACAATGCAGCACTGTGCCGTGTAGTTTTATGCAATAATTCTGAGAAGGGCATGCAGCCTTGTGAAGTTGTTTCTTGAGTAGAAGTGAATTCAAACACACATTTAAGTGATATCTGACTACATTCCCTTAACATAGCCATTCACAATGATTTTACACACAGCTGATTAAAAAAAATAGGCTTTGGTTTCCATTGGAAAGAGGCAATACTGAAGGTGGAATGCAGTATATGTTTCATGGCAAACAGCGACACTCCACAGTCAGTTCAGTGAAAAAAAAATATAGTGTTATTTATTACTAATTATTTTTAATATCCATGATTTAAAACATTCATTTGAAAATTTGCAGTGAGGTCATCTAGCCGAGTAGGTCCCAGTACTCACTCCTTCTGTTAAAAACAACAGAAGCATTTAGTAGTTTCTTAAAAATCATTGTGTCTTGCCTATGAGAAAAAAAAGTATGCTTAAACATTAAGAAACTGACTTACTTTAATTTGTTTTAAGTGAAACCAGTACCTGTAGAGTTAGGTAGAATATATTTATGTTTTATTTTTATCCATTTCTCATTCATTTTCTCATAACTTTTTCCTTTTCTGGGCTTTATGGTTTTCTGACAACAATTCCATAGCAGTCTGTGGCAAGCCTTATACATAAATGCCTGAAGTTTTAGAACTTCTGAATCAACACTTTCTGCTATTTCATCCATTAGCTCACTGCATATAATTTTTACAGCTGTACTGTGCTAGTATTGCATATTAAATTGCTAATCACACTGCTGGGCATTATTGTTTCTCTGTTAATTTATTAATATTAGGTTTATCCCAAAAGACACATATCACAGAATCAGAGGTATATTATATATGTATGCACAGAGACAAAAAAACATGCTAAAACTCTAATTTTGTTTTCCCCGCTATATCATTTTATTTCAATCTTCTTTCGAGATAATAAGATATATCTTATTATCTCGAAAGAAGATGAAATAAAATTGTGGGGTTTTTTTTGTTGTTGTTTTAATCTGATATATTCTGTAAAGATGCTAAACATTTCTTAGGGATGTGGAATAGGTGATCTCAGCAAAAGCTTTAGGGATGATTCCTATTGTATTTATTAGCAATATTGAATTTCTTTTCCAAAGTTTAAATGGAATGTCCATCTACTCCCTTATGATACCAGTATCAAATGAATTAGACAGATTTCAGAAATGGCCAAATCATCCCAAAGGGGAGGACAAACCAATCCCAGAAGGGGACCCAACCATCCCAGAAGTGTGAAGGCAAACAGAACTGACTCCAAAAGTGGGCCCAAAGGAGGAACAGGAAGATAACAGAGTCTCACTTCAAAGATGTTCTGTGTCAGAGTCTGGAGTCAGGTAGGTGTCCCCAGAGAGAGACCAAGATCTTGTAGATGGTTCGTGTGGAGAATTCAGACTGTTTAGAAAAGGGAAAGTATGTGCTGCATGGGAAGTTCTTGGAGAAAGAGGTTCCATTTTGGATAAAAATTAAGTCCTTTTTATATAATAGAGACATAAGAGTGTGTAGGATGCCACCACTTTGAGCAGCCAATAGATGCTGTTAATTTCTATTTTTCACCTGTAACAGCAAATAGATGGTGATGTTTTCTGTTCTTTCAGACCAATTTTATTTTCCCAGACTGTTTTATACCTTTTCAGATGATAAGATGTTGTTACAGTTTCCTGGCTTTGCACTTATTGATAGCCTCTCAGGATGTCTCCAGTTTCTAGGTACCCCGGCTGTACTTCAAAGAGGCCAGCTGCACTTCTCAAGGATGCTTCTGGTTCCAAGGTCTAGTTCCCAGGCTCACAGCTCCCAGGCTGGCAGGCAATTTCTCTGTCAGTATTTTTCAGCAGACATTTTTTTTTTCTCAGTAATTTTCCCTTCTAACCAGGTTGCCTTTCTGGCTGTTCAAATCATAAATGTATGAAATATACTTGATAAAAATACCAAATTTCTCTGAAACTTTATGAAATGATATTATTATACTTGTTTTACAGTCAGGGACACATAACATCAGTTAGGAAATCTGCTTCATAGCAAGGACTAAAGAGAGAGATTTCCCAAGTCTTAATCTTGTACGTCAAAGAAAGTTCCATGTGTTCCATGTGTTGAGAAAGTTTCCCAATGCCAATTAACATTTTATTTCCTTTTATGACTTTATACCTAAGAATCTATATGTAAGAGTCAATTTACATGTAGTGTCATTTCAAAACAGAAGCCTATTAGCTAATATTTTGCTGTAAAGAACATAAAGAATGGTATCAATGTCACGAGGAATAATAGCAACTTTGAAAATATTCCTTGAAATATTCCTACAGATTTGTATCAAATATATAAATGCCAAAGCCAGTTCATTTATTATCCCTAATTATCCCTTAAATGCTCAAGTGCCTGTTTCCTTGGTGAAGCTAAAAAATTTGACAATATGTTATTCACTTACTACTTCCATTAAATGTTATGTCTCAGGCTTAAATACTTGCGAAATCCCTGGGCAAGATTTTCAAAGGCACAAATAGTGTTTATTACACTCTGCCATCTTGCTTTGACAACTCAATAATTTCACATGGCAAACCTTCCTACTGTTGAAGTCAGTTAATTTGCTATCCTTAAAATCCTATTTGTTTCCCAGTATGTGGTGATATTCTCTTCCTCATCATTTCTGTAATAAAGGTCCCTACCTTAGAGCATTTTCTTCTTATGATAACCCACATCTTCTTTACTCTTTTTGCTATTTTTTTAGATTTATTTCTGTGAAGCTGTATTTTATCATTAAGTGTGTCCATGGACGACATGTTGTTAGAGCAATGTAACAAACATCTGCAATTAATTTTTCTTTAACAGATTGCCTATGTTACTTTTTGATGGAAATTTCCTATATGGATTCTAGTCAGATCCTCGATGTGAGATGTATTTATTGTAATCTGTATTTGTATACCTTTCAAGATTGTCAGAAAAAATAAAATAAAATAACATTAATGAAGGAGTTTAACAAATCACCCACACTTGCATGAATGCTCTTACTTCACAAGGAAATTAAAGTGATCATTCACAGAACATGCTGCATAACAAATTGAAAGCTAAATACCAGTCATTTCAAACTTAAGTAAGTGCTTGAAATTTAAAAACAACTTGCTAGGGTGTTTAATATTTAAAAATATTTTATAATTATGATAGAAACATGGTCTACGTAATTTTCTCCTATAAAACACACACACATTCCAACCTCAGTGATTCTATGATTCTAAACAATTAAATGAAGATACTTACTTGAGTTTGGCCTGTTCATGGGTTTAATATAAATCATTTTAGGGGCCTAAATTTTGAAACTTCACAGACAAAATGTATCTTAGTTTATAAAATATGCTTATGGAAAGGACCACATTTTTGGGGCCTACAAGCTTTTTCCCAGCTGTATTCTTTACAGTATTAGAAACTTACTGTGTTGATGGAAACATAAATGTGTATGCTGCTTGAGAGAATGACAAGATTACCATTTCAACATATTACTACATGATATATATTACCTCTTTATAATATATAAACTGTAAGCATTTTGCCAGTAAAAAAAGTGACAGATATTCATACTAGTTACACCCATTCATATTACTTTGGTATAGCAGAGCAAGATAAATGGAAATAGAGAGAAAATGAAATTATGAAATAAAATACTAAAACATTTTATGTTCTTGGAAAAACAATAAGCTAGGCTAAAAAGTGTGGTGGAGAGTGTCCTTTCTGATAGTACTGTATCACCTGAGGTTAAGGAGCTCTGGTAGGAGAGGTTGACTCACTCCTTCAGGCTGAGGGGGAACTAACAATCTGGATGTCGATAGTTGGTATGAACACTCTTGCCAGCAGGTTATTATTTAAAAGATGAACACCTTCTCTTTAATGTTCTTATTTGTAAGGTCATCTGAGTGAAGCAGGTATGGAGAAAATATGCCTAGAAATAATACTCTTTGGTAAAAGCCCTGTGAACATTTCTCCTCATCATGGAGGTTTGGCTCCCTGGGACACCAAAGGGAAAGAGGGGCAACCCTCAGCTGCACTATCTCTGTGCTGGCCCCAAGCCCCAGCAGCCAATCCCCCAGGAGGTGGGGATGTAATCAGGACCCTGACAGCATCCACCCCTCTCAAGAAAGGTTGTCTTCACATCTTACACAGATCTAGTGTCGGAGGGACTTGATATGAAACACCCTGGTTGTAGCAGGCGCACACATGTTGTCTTTTGGTTCTCAGGCCAACTCAGAAGTCACCATAGGATATTTCAGGGGCTGTGGAGCTCTTTAGTTTGGGACCACTACAAAGAAGTCCCCAGTCACCATGGGACCAGCTCAGGTGTCATCAGACAGACTGGGGGATAGCCCTCAGTGACACTAGCACTGAGTTGGCTCTGAGACCAGACAACCAAATCTCCAGGAGCAGAGATGCTTTCAGAGTCCCTATACTTTTCCTGTGTTAAGCTTGAAAGATTTGGGGTTATTTTTGCATTCTGTGTCACCTTAAGATCTTAGGTCAGGTATATAGTTAAATTTACCAGTGATGACAGGCCTCCTACTTTCAGAGGGTAGGAAAATGGGGCTTTCAGTCTGGAAGTGTTAACATGACTCGGCAGTGGTGCCTCCACAATTTATGTGCACATATGCTTGCATGCTAAAGCTGTGGCTATGTATCTTCATGCAGGTAGCTTAACTGCAATTGGTTGATGAGGATAGAGATAGGTGGGTAAGGTGATGACAATGATTCCTGACCAGTGGTGTTTGAAATTTTACTTCAGGAAGTATGACTTTGTGTGAGAAGAAGATGGAACCAAAGGGGTTGGATGCACAGCTCCTCCTCTGTGTGGCTAGTTGTTTCTTTGGGTTCCCCCCTCACCAAGTACTCACTGTAGTCAAGGTACACTGACAACTATTATTTATGATGTATATCGCTGCTGCCAACAGTATGCAGTCATCTCAGCAAAGGCAGATATCCTACTGTGTAATAGCAAAGTTTAGCAATATATGAAAGAAATTATCCTGAAAGCTTAGACACACAAAACTCAGTTATGCAAGCATGTTAGGTAGGATTTTCTGTAGCTCCATAACTGTAACACAACCCTTATTCAAGATTGGGATCCAAGATGTTTACAAGCAAAGAAACAGACGGAAAAGGTTGTAAAATCTATGTTTGGCAGTATCTAAGGGCTGAAAATGTTTTCCAGTAATTAAAATGGAATACAGTACTTTATATATATATATATAAAAAATAAATACTGAATTGTACTCCTCTCATAGGTAGACAAAGTCCCACTAGAGAAAATTGGATTGCTTATGACAGAGGATATTGAGGATATTGTTAAATTAAAATATAAATAGGTAAAAATCTTTACAATATAATTGTGAAATAGGTCTGTCATCTGTCTTGTTGGTGTCACATAGAAAATCTGCATATGAATTAGAGCTCGGGTATTCCTGAATCCTTCTTCCAAATGTATAATCAGTGTATCAGAGCTGCTAGATTATCTCATCCAAAGAAGGGATTTTCAATATCCAAGAAAGGCCTACTAGCACTTATTTTGCTGTTAGTCATGTTTTCCATGACATAAAAACCAGAATGCCTTTCTCTTTCCTTCTACCTGTTCCATTCTTTTCATCTTGGTTATGATCTTTGTTCTTTGTAGTCTTGCTCATTGCAACAGAATTTTGAGATATTCAGGAAACAACAGGTCAGGCAAACTAATTTAAAAAGTGATTTTAAAAGCTTTGTAAGTATTTCAAAAATTTTACTGATTGGCATCTGGAAATAAAAATAGTTGGGTTATGTGTTTTGTTTTTTTTTTTTTTTTTTTTTTTTTTTTTTTTTTTTGTTCTTCTGCCTGGAAGTGTAATTTATGGGGTGGTTTTTTGGGCGTGAGGGGTTGTTGGTTTGTTTGTTTGTTTTCCAATTTAAAGCTATTAAGGGGAATACATTTCCCTTTAATAAATAAATTGAATACTGAAACTCAAATTGTGCTTTGAATTTTTGCCTTTATTTCTTAATAAGAAATAGTGACCTATACTATAAATTGACAAAATTAATAGAGAAAGTATTTTTTTTCTTTGTTTTTTTTTCCAGGAGAACAGAGTTGATATGTTTTTATGTTCTTTTCATACTAAGATCCATTTCTTAACAGTACATTCTGGCCTTACGTTGAAAAGTATTTAAAAGAATGAGAAACAGTTGCCAAAATTAGGCTTTTGTTTATCCATTACATACTATGTTTCAAAATTATTAAATTCACATTCATATTTAGCTCGTAAAACAGATGTTGATATGTATGATAAGAACAATACATGTCTCAGAGTATTGTAAGAACGGCAATGTAATAATATGTATTAATTACAGACAGTTGAGATCTTTATCAAAGGAGAGGTCATCAAGGAGGGCATGGTGGTGGGCATCTGGTAGAGACCACCTGATGAAGAGCTAAGATGAGGTCTTCTTTAGACAATTGGGTAGAGTCTTATGATAGTAGGCCTGTTGTACTCAAAACATTAGAAACACTAAGTAAGATTTAATTATGAGAACAAGCTGTATGAGCCGCAGTTTGGAACCAGGTGTCTCTTGCTATGATGTGCAGTTTCAGTTTTTGGTAACACCAAAGGCCTTGAAAATATGAGCACAGCCAGAAAACAGAGGACATACAACCATAAACATTTGGTCCATTGCTGGTCCCTGCATAAACATGACCTAAGGGGATTTTGTTTTTAAAAGGCAAGCAGCAGTAGCTAAGCAAGAACAAAAACATCATCAAGCAACAGAATAAGTCACCTGCCCTGTCCTGGGAAAGTGACCCCCCACCCTGAAAACATTGTGCAGTATGTAGTCCAGGGTGGAGTCCAAGCACTAGGGACTGTTGAGAGATGGAAACATCTGGAGTGGAGGTGGAGGGAGGATTTGATAGACAAAGAGAAAGAAGACAAGCTTCCTCCGATTCCTGCTTCCCTCATGGAAGAGGTCTCCAGCCTGATCACACTGACCTCACTGACTAAGAACGATCAAGGACCACAGCCATCAGCACATGGTACCGTCTCTGTGGTCATGTATGCTTACAGCTAATGTAGGATATGTGCGTTAAGGACCAACTGCTTTCAACAGGTAGCAATAATTGATAATGAGTAAGAACTAATCACTGAAAATATGTATTATTAATGGATGTCAATCCAGTAAAGTGTTGCTTAACAGTTTGAAATTGGGCTGATTTATCAGTCTTCCGAACAGTCCTGTTTTAGCAATTTGCAAGTTTCAGAGATCGATATCTTTATATGTATGAAATCCAGGGTGGAGACCAAGCACTAAAGGACTGTTGAGAGATGGAAACGTCATATGTATGTATGCGCTCATACACACATGCACATTTTCAGCTGTGATTCTTTGCTTGAATCTTCAACAAGGTCTTCTCTCAAGCAAATCTGCTTACCGTGTCTGGTGACAGAGCTTAGGAGAGGGAAGTATCACATGTTCTGGAAAAGGACCAAGGTAGGAATCATTTATGTAAAGTGGGCATATAGGAGTTCACAGGATGGAAGAGGATTTATCCAAGGACGTAGAGGAGGTGACCAAAGCCACTGTGAGTCTGCTGCCTTCAGCTGTCCTGGAAAGGTTGTGGTGGCAGACAGAGGGCAGGTGTCTGATGCCTGGAAAAAGGCAATGCCTCTTTTGTCTTCAAGCAAGAAAAGATAGAGGGTCTTGGAAGCTGCAGACTGTTGCATTCAAAATGTTGTCATAGGCAAAAAGAAAAATACTAAACGTATGTGGAAAAAGAATTAATTGTTAGACTACTTGAAAACTTTACAACATAATTGAAATACAACACTTTTATAGTCCAATTGTAACAATACGAAAAGTTCTAGTCCAGATTAATACAGCAATGCCTCATGAATAAGACAGTTAAAATTGTTATACAACCCCCCTTCCTCCAACAGGTGTTTACAGCCCCTCTCTGATGTCACGAGGATTTCTCTGGGTGCTATGACTGGCTCCTCCTGCATCCCGAAGCAGCAGGGGAGGGCTGCGCTGAGCTGTCAGTGCCATGGCAAGGCTCATCGGGGAGCAGCCTGATCTTCAAGGCCAGGGCCCTTCTTTCTCAGTTCTGGCTAAAGTTGGTGACACCTTTCTGTGCCTTCCTCCACACACACACCCCTCTCTGGCTGCCTTCTAGGGACCCCATGGGGGAAGCGGGAGGTGCCTCCCCATCCCATGACACAAAGGGTTGCTGTTGCTCCCATCCCAGGTCAGTCAGGCCATTGCCCCCAGCTGGTCAGCGGTGCTCCTCAAACCAGTGGCAGCTCCCGCCGGGCAGTGCCAGTCACGGGAGTGCAGGGTGGGGGAACCAGCTCCAAGTGGCTCCAACCAGCTCCATGTAGTTCGCATAAAGTATTTATTTCTCACATTATAAACCAGAACAGAAACGTTCAAGTGGGGTTTTTTTGAAAGGAAATCATGTGGGGAGAAAAATGGGTAGGTGGGACAAAGGCAGAGGTTAGTCAAAGGTATCGTTTCTGGTTCCTACCACAAAGGCCATCAGGGGCTTTTGATGCTCTGGGCTTATTTAATGACTTAAGATTTATGATTCGAATTTGGCCCTGAAAATGCTAGCTGCAAAATGTTTTTAGAGAACTTTTTTTCCCCTTCCATTTTATAGTAAGGGTGCTTCAAGCTCAAGAACTTGTTACAATTACACTATACCAAGTACATAAGCAGTTTTATGAGCAATGGAGCTAATAGTTTCTTACATCTAAGCGTCTGTTGGCTGGCTTTTTGTTGTTGTTGTTGTTTGTTTTGGGTTCTTTTAAGAGAATTATAGTAATATTTCCGTATACTGATATTGTCTTTACTCAAGATTGTTTTAACAGTGTCATGCACACTGCGGTGCTCAGCAGGAGTAATTGGATTATAGGGCCAAAAAGTATTCAAAAAACTTATTCATGCTCAATAGCTTGTATCTTCTCTAACAGCTACTAACTTCTGTGACACTCCTGAGAAGGTAACTCTCTCAGGGAGCCCTGACTCACTCCTAGTTCTTCCTGGAATGAGAAAAAAATGATCCAGAGATTACCAATGGGGAAACAAACACAAATAAAATAATCATTAAACTTTGTTTTCCCAGGGAACACAGTTAAATAAACAAAACCCACTGTCATTAACATAGTCCACAATCAATGCTTGCTGGAAAATTCATGTGCTTTGAATAAACATAATGTATAAGGCCTATTAGGGCTTAATTCTATGAGGGGAAAAGAATTTTCTCAAAGAACAGTATCTTGTAATTAGTCCTTCTAGGAAATACTTTTATGACATAGAGATGAGGCTTTACTAAAGAACAAAGTAACAGTCTTAAGCACAAGCATTACCTTTTGATGTTTCTTTAAGCAGTTAAGCTAATGAAAGCCACAGATAGTTAGCAATTGATTTAAGATCCTGAATGGCTAGCAGAACTCCACTTTAGATTTCAAGTATTAGCAATAAAAATAATTAAATAAAATCTTCTAATTAACTGAATATTAAAAAACCTGATTTGAATAGTTGGCGAGGGGGGTTTTATATATATTTGTTCCCATGAGTGAGCTTCATACAAAATTTGATCTCGGTTTGGAGGTGGGAGAATCAATATATGAATTGTGTGATTTAAAAGAAAAAAAGTTTGATGAGAAGAAACAAAGGCAAAGACTTCTTTTATTAGGCATAGTAACGGAATGCTTTGAGCTAGAAGGGGCAAAAATGGTACTGGAACAGATGTTCTCATTCAGAAAAAGGGTTCTTGAAGCTCAGAGAAATTAAAAGGCTTAAAATTAGCCTATGCAGTTATTCTAGACACTGAAAAATATCCGTTTAACAAACTCTTTCCTTTCCACCCTTCCTCCTTGCCTCCCATTCCAAATACCTACAACAGAAGTTTTAATTTTAATGAATAGATCATATCTTTCAGTAAGGCCTGAATCACAGTATCAACCTACTTAAATTTAACACTACTGCTGCTGAGAACCAAGCAACTTTTACCAAAACCAGAGACAAGATGGACTGTTAAGGAGAGGCATAATACTTTATGCACTATATCAGAAGGGGAAATTCTAAAGATAAGCAGAAAAAAATAGAAGCAGTAATGGTTTAAAAACAAAAAAGAGTGACAGCATTATTCTAGCTGTCAGTGTGTATGTCTTCTATATCATCCTCGCTGAATATGTTTACAGAAAATAGGTGCTCCTCCAGCTGAACAGATAAATATTAGACAGGAAGTGTCTTGATGATTAAAGTTAAAACTAGAGATATAAACAACATATAAAATAAAAGTATGCTGAGTATTCATACACACTCAAGACTAGGCTGAGTCATAACAACAAAACAAAGTGTCAGCTCTTATCTCATTGGAGATTCCCACTATTAAGACAAATGTCATCTTTTTTGGGATATATATTGCTAGCAGAGATAAAACTGGTGGAGCTGTAGAATACAATGCTGATGAGTCAGTAAGTTACACAGTTTTTTCTGAAGGCCAATATTGCATAGTGCCCTAAACTGAATGTGTTATATATGCTGCTTGAGGAACAAAAACCGGTCAGAAATCCTCATGCATAAGAAAAGCCACAAGTCATGGTTATGTCTTAAGACACTGGTGTTTGTACTTATCACAATGCAAAGTATTAAATATTTGAATTAATGAAAAATTAGATCTTTAAAATATCACACATTTCTACTTAACTGTTCCACAGGCTGCTGCTAGTTTGTTCTTCCCTCTCAGAGAATGATTTTCCTGGCTGGACGTGGCTGTCTAAAACACTTTTGATAATATTTTCATACTTGTATTTGGAGCCTTTTTCTGGGAAATGCCCTGCTTGTGTAATAGTGTCCAGACTCAGAATGTTCCTTTCTCTAAGCCTTGTAATTAATTACAGTGACTGAAATTTGAGCAATTTATTTGAGGGTGTATCTGTTCAATCTTGATGGTTTCATTCTGTCTATATACAGCAGAGAAGATTAATTTAATGCACCAAACTGGCTTCAGAGGATGTTTTTTAATTCAATATTGTGTTGCTCCCATGGAAATAGGAGTAAAATACCCTAGCTAATGCAGGATACAGGTGGTACAACACTCAGAATATTAAGCAGTATACAATTTTATACTTATCTGAAACTGTCACAGACAATCCCTATGTTTGCATATAAGGCTGAAAGGTGTGCAGGTGAACACCATTGTATTTTGTAACTTAGAGGGATCTAGATAAGCAAACAGCTCAACAGTTTGAATTATAACAGTCAGAATGTTCTAATTTAAGCTAAAAATGTCTGCCTCTGAGACATATACTTGTCTGAAGATAGCAAATTCATGAATGTATTGTTTTTGCATTTATAGTACCATAGTATTTTTAAAAGTCTTTTTTGTTATTAATATAATACTGTAGTTAGTTCATTACATGCTGCTTTCATTTGTTTCAGTGAGAGTATATGTAAAGAGAGAATTACTGCCATTCTGTATAAATCAAAATCCCCAAAATGGAAAAAACAAGTTAAAGAAATAAGGAATATTTTTGCAAATTTCATATGGGCAATACTGTAGAAGTGTCCATACCAAACACCATGTTCATAGCTGTGTTCATAATAATGCAAAATTATACAAGTATACATATGGAATAATATACAGACTACATTGTTGAAAAATGAGAAAAGAAAAAACAAGACACAATTACTGTTAGGAAAGTTTGAAATGGCATAACATTTGCAGAGAGAGAAAACTTGACAAAGGTAGGTAAATTTAATGGGGTGATGTTACAAATTACTCAAACATGTAGCTTGCAACAGTTCCCTTGATGGAAGGAAAGAAAACCAGTCATCTTTCAGAACTAGGGGGCTGTATTCTGATCCTGAGTGACCTTGAATGGAATTTAGTGATCTTGACTGGGACAGAGCTGAACATGATTTCTTAGGACACCTCTGCATAGCAGAATAAAGGTGTGATCCAGAGTGAGCCTAATTTTTCTGACTTCTAGGTTTTTCAATATCAACAACAATTAAGACATTAATATTTATCGATATACTGGGAGAAAGCAAATTCTTCAGGACTCAGGATTTTTCTTTAGATTTTTATTGTATGATAATGGCAATAACTACTTCTTAGGGCAAGACTGGGCCTATGTGCTATCCCCAAGTAAGTGGACAATAGCAGATTCATACTTCTTTACATTTCTCCGGTGATTCAGCTGTTTCTGGAACAATCATCACCCATCACAACTTTCTTGAATTGGGCCCTACACATTCCTATTCTCTCTGACAGGACAATAGCCAGTCAATAAACTTTCTATTATCTAGACACCACCTGTTTTTTATAATATATATGACACATTTATACATGTTACTTATATTTAAGGTTCTGTGGGTTATTCATATGTTTTAAAGTAGGTATGCACTTTATATACTGTTACATTATGGCCTTTTCATTGACAAAGAAACAAGGTGGTTGGATCTTGTGTGTTCCATAACTTATTTCCATAGGGATATTCTATATCATAGCATAGATGGCAAAAAATATAGTTATTTCACATGCAAATTAAGAAGCCAGGTATACAGTAGCCTGTACATTCCTATTCTGTTTCCTTTCTAACCGCAATTACAAGGTGAGAAGTCCAAGCATAGATTAAAGATAGACATCATGGACCTTAAAAATTAATTAAACATGCCAGTCCAGTAAACATTTATAAAATCTGCTGAGAAGACAAATAATCAAATAAATAAAATAAAAATAGATAAATTGCTAAATGGGAGATGGAATTAATCTCCCCAGCTTTCCTTTTCCCCCAACTTGCTCCTCAAAATTGTAATGCCAGTAAGTGGCTTGGGTAAATGGAGAATGCTTATAAATATATTGTGAAATTATTATACTTGACTATTTCATATTCCTCAGCACAAGAAAAAAAGAGTTGAGGTCCTAACATCTGAACATGGTTTGGTAAGAGAGGACAAGGTTTGGGTTTTTTTGTGAACTCAGATGTGATACAGTGAACACTAGGTGTATTGGGTTTACATGACAAGGTTTTGGTAACAGGGGGGCTACAGGGGTGGCTTCTGTAAGAAGATGCCAGAAGCTGCCCCCATGTCGGACAAAGACAGTTCCAGCCAGCTCCAAGATGGACCCACTGCTGACCAAAACTGGACCAGTGACATTGGTGGCACCTCTGTGATAACATATTTAAGAACGAGTAAAAACTGTTGTGAAACAGCAGCTGGGAGAGAGGAGTGAGAATATGTGAGAGAAACAACTCTGCAGACACCAAGGTCAGTGAAGAAGGAGGGGGAGGAGGTGCTCCAGGTGCTGGAGCAGAGATTCCCCTGCAGCCTGTGGTGAAGACCATGGTGACGCAGGTTGTTCCCCTGCAGCTCATGGAGGTCCACAGTAGAGCAGAGAAATAGGGAGTGAAGTTGAGCCCAGGAAGAAGGGAGCGGTGGGGGGAAGGTGTTTTAAGATTTGTTATTATTTCTCATTATCCTACTCTGATTTGATTGGCAATAAATTAAATTAATTTACCCAAGTCGAGTCTGGTTTTGCCCATGATGGTAATTGATGAGTGATCTCCCTGTCCTTATCTCAACCCATAAACCTTTTGTCATATTTTCTCTCCCCTGTCCAATTGAGGAAGGGGAGTGAGAAAGCAGCTTGGTGGGCACCTGGCATCCAGCCAAGGTCAACCCACCACACTAGGTTATCTATTTATCTTTCCCGATAGCAAAAAATAGATATGGAGATGCATGCTTTCAAGGAAAATTCCAATTTAATTAACAAAAATCAATACATTAGTGCCATATACAAGCCTTTTGTACTGCTATGTTCTTTAGTCTGGATTTATAATGGGAAATAAGTGTAATGGAATTCTGAGTGCATTATTTTGGCGCTCAAGAAATGTTATATGCTATTGCTGAATCACAGAGATTTTATGGGATTTTACCAAAGAATCATTTTATTTGTTACCACAATAAAAATTTAATACCCCCTCTGGCTATGTAAAGTTTATTTGCATTTCAAAATAAAATCATTCTTCTATCTTTATCAGAGCTTTGGAAAAAAACCTCAGCTTTTGTTTTAATCAGTGTATTTTTGTGTAGTATTTATTACTTTACTAACGATCATTCATTCTAAATATTTATAGCAAATTTCAATTATATTGACTTAGTATTCAACATGAAATATGTAGATAATGCCTGTATAACAGAATGGAGACAGTTCCTCCAGAAATATTTTGTTGCTTGTCTTCTGTTGATGGTCTTAAGAGTTAAATACTAGTATGCTAAGTGTTGCAACTGAGGCCTCAGAATAATAAATGGAAATTCTTTGCTCAGGTGATTTGCATGAAAGAATTCAACCCCACAGCTAATATGCTAATCTAAAGGGCTCCACACTAGCAAACTGAACAAGGACTCTATTCAGGCATAGGCAGATACTTTTCCATGGCACCTGGTTCTTCTGGCTAGCTAGCACTTTTCTAGACAGGGCTTGGGAACAGCTGAAGAGCTAGCACCAGCACTAACTCTGACAAGTAGCATGAATAAGGTCATCCTGCTTTTGAGGGGACAAGTTCAATCACAGAGCTATAAACTGTGGCCTAGTAACTGTCTTTAGGGGCAGAGAAAGACCCTGACTGCGTTTTATATATAGCATAGTTTTAGTCAAGATGATTCAATTTCCAATGCATGCTTTACTACTGGCTGTGTAATGCTTAGCAATTAACTTGAAACTAGATCCCTGGCAGAACCAGTCAGTCAAAGCAGTCTAGAGACCTGTTCAACTAACCAGCTGCATTTGTTCAATTTAGGCAACGTGAAAAATTCTCTAGACTCCATTGACTATATTGATTATATTTTCTTAGACTATAATGAATCTTTACTATATGTGTTTACCTGCTCCTATTCACCTGAATTTATTAATCTGAATCAGCAGCTGAATCCCACCCAAAAGTCTGTCTGTAGCTGAAGTGTAAAGGCAACTTTCAGAACACATTTCAGTCTGTAATATTGAGATTAGTGTTTAAGATTATTCGTCCCACTACATTTATAAGAAACTAATTTCCACTTCCTGATTTCCAGGTGGTACTTCCCTTTTAGTCAGAACAGATATATCTGCTCACCAGTTACCCTGTTCATTTTACACATGCCTTCCAACAACACATTCTAGTAACTTGTTGAAGAGACTGGCCCACATAGTTCTTAGTGGAAATTTGGTTATATCAATTCTGTATTTCATAGTAAGGAACAAAGTACATTTTTCTTTTACTGCTTTAGAACTACTAGTAATGTTAAAATCAGATTGGTACTAAGAAAACAGGAAAAAAAATAGAATTAAAAGTACTTCTCTGAAAAAATAGGGCATTTGATGAAGAATACTGACAATAGCAGGGCACTGTCACTGTGCATGCTTAGGGTGCTTAGTCTTCAGTTCCAGATCAGGTAAGTCATCAGGCACAGGAAACCCCCAGAGTCTCTACCTAGATAACACAATGAACTAATCTGCAGCAAAGTACCTGACTGAATCTAAATGTGGGGATTTGAAACCAGGTAATTCGCTGAACTTCTAGTCCACTTCACAGCAGAGCAACTTGCTAAATGACACCAGAGCTGTCTGGGCCAAGAATTTTGAAGTCCTCTAAATACCTCCAGACAGTTCCTGCTCTGCGTACACTAATTAATAGATACTATTTACACACTTAGATATGTTGCTTAACTCCCTCTGAAAAGAAACTGGGCAGTCCAGGGGACTTCCTCAGGGAGTTGTTGATGTAGACAAACAGCATTGACCAAACTGTACAGTGGAAGGATAATCTGAAATAGTCAAATAGATATTGCTCCTGCATATGCAGGAATGGTCAAGAACAGTCTTCTGTACACAGTCAAAGTAAGTTAGAATGTACACAGTTTGTACACTGTTGGTATACACAGCTGGTACACAGTTTGAGATAATCAAGATCAATGGGTCATGTGTGTATGTGAGTGGTCACATAGGATCAGGGGCTAGCTGGGTTATAAGAGGTCACCAGCATATCAGTTCAGTGAGTCTCACCCAATCCAGTCAAAGATGTCTTTGCAAGGACCCTTGCAACAGAGACTCCCATTACCATTCAGATGGCAATTGACCATCCTCTTCAAGAGACTGTATTCACCACATCTGCATTACCCTATAATATATACCCAATAAATCAGTATTTTTGACTGATGCTTAGGTGAGCACCTAAGCAACCAGACCTAGAATCTTTCTTAGCACACTTTTTCTTTGTTTCTTTTGTTTACAAGTTCTGGGAACATAAAATATTTTTAAACATGCGAACAAAATTATCAAACAATGAAGAGTCTTAATTTTTTTCACTGAGCATTCATAGATTATCTCAAGTTGGAAGGGACTCATGAGGATCATTGAGTCCAACTCCCTGCTCCTCCCAGGACTACCTAAAATTAAACCATATGACTAAGAGTGTCGTCCAAACACTCCTTGAACTATGAAAGGCTTGATGCTGTGACCACTTCCCTGGGGAGCCTGTTCCAGCGACGTCAGTCTTCACCCTCTCAGTGAAGAACCTTTTCCTAATGCCCAATCTGAACTTCCCCTGACGCAGCTTCATTCCATTTCCTTGTGTCCTATCTCTGGTCACCAGAGAGAGGACATCAGCACCTCCCTCTCTGCTGCCTCCCTTGAGGAAGGTATAGACTGTGATGAGGTCATCCCTCAGCCTTCTCTTCTCCAAGCCAAACAAACCAAGTGACCCTAGCCACTTGTTGTAAGTCTTGCCCTTGAGACTTGAGATTTCTCACCGTCTTGGTCTCCTGTGGACACACTCTAACACTTTGATGTCCTTCTTATATTGAGGTGCCCAAAACTGCACACAGTACTTGAGGTGGGGTTCATCTGAACAAGATTGTAGTACAGCATCATCTAATAATATGTGAAAATAATTGTAAGTATATGTTTTGGTTAGGATATTAAAACAATACAATTAAAAAATACAATTTAAAAATGAATGATCACCTACAGCAAATATCACCATCTCTTTTGTTCAGATATACTCAAAACTAATTCAGTCTGTTTGTTAGAAAAAATACATAGTTGATATTTTCATCTCTAGGGTGTAAGTTAGTCACAGGAATTGATACACAGAAGACAGCTAGCTTCTCTTTTATATTGTTTAGAGGGAAAAAATCCACAAGATAAACTCAGCCACAATGCAGTCAGCTAGCTCTCAAAGTTAATAAATTTAGAAAAATAAGATTAAGTTTTAAAATAAATTTTGAAAAGGTGGCTGCAGGGACCAGTCAACTTTGTGTTTTATTCAAACATTGTGGGGTTGTTCAGGAAGATTCTGGGGTGAAGTACGTGGAAAATTATTTGTGTGCTAGGTTATGTAAATGATTTACTTACTAACATACGTGACTTTCTAGAGCATCCTGACCCAGAAAAGCAACTAAGCACATGTGGAAGGATTAAGCATGTAGGTATCCTAGAAATTCTAAATGAACAGGGGGCTGACTGACAGAAAGGCATTCTGAACTCTAAAGAAATTTGTAGCTAATGAATGACTCCTGGTAAAATGTTCAGAAATCAGTGGAGCTCTGGAGGAAGTTAAAGAAATCAAAGATTGAAATTGCTGCATTCATGTCAAAACCTCTTACCTATGAGGAAAAAAAAAAGTTTTCTGTGGCCTTTGAGATATACATGAAACATACTGTTTGCTGGTGAAGCAGAAAACAAACAGGAAAGTGCCACATAAAACTGACTGTACACTTAGGAATAATGTATGGGTGGCTCAAAGGATTGTATCAACTTTGTTAATATACGTCTATTAATTTGCATTACATGTTTATACACTTAGATTTTTCAGTCACATGGCTCTGTATGTCTGAATCCTTTTATCAATTCTGAAAAATTCTAATTTTGACCTCCCTCTTTTTTCATGTAGACCAATAATAAAAACCTTGCTTAATGGACTGCATAAATTACCTATATGGAAATTGCAAAAACAGCTAAAACCTGTTATCCTAGATGACTTCTTAAGAAACAAATGCATGGAAATCAATACATTCAAAGCAATTACTTTTGCTCTCACAATATACTTTATAGATTAATTTAGATTTCACAGAGATGTCAGCTGTATTTGTGTTTTTGCATTTTTATTTTTTTTAACTTTTTTTAACAGAAACTCTGATTTGTAACATAAGAGTATGATCTGAACAACAAAATAAAGAAAATTTCCAGTCTCTCATATCAACTGGACTTGGCAGCAACATAATAATATTGCTTTGAGGTCTGTAATAACTAATATATTTGCAAAGGTAGGAAATAATAGTTATCTCTATAAAGATTAAATGTTTAAGCTGGAAGGAAAAAACTATAATAATAAAAAATTGCTTGAGGAAAATAAGAAAAAAGAGAACAGAAGAACTGCTTGCGAGACTTCTCTATTATTTCTTAATTTCAATGCATGAAATATGAGGAGACTTAAAAAAACAAAAAAA
>NW_008795138.1:3541269-3553157 GCF_000699145.1 Aptenodytes forsteri | reverse complement strand
CTACATGAAACAACTTTAAAAGTCTGTTTATCTAAACCAGAAGGCACAATTATTTTAAAACATTTAAATTTAAATTAAAACATTTAAGGATAAAAGAAAATGCAACTCCTGCACTTCTGTATATGCTGTCCTGTTTCTTTGTGCAAACTTCTTAACCAATTACTTTTTGAATATTGACTCAGTTCTATCTCCTCTCTTCTGCCATGAAATCCTATAATGGTCAAGGAAGAAAGTAATTATCTGCATCTTTATTCAAGACAGTGTGTTGTCTTTTAAGGATAAAGAAGCCTCAAATAAATTACCTCAGTTTAAAAAGACAAAACAGTAAGACATAATAGATATATAAGTGAAAGTCTTATACATCCAGGAAGAACAGCCTCTGGTTGACAAGTGCTAATTTTTTCTATCTTAACATTTGTCCTCCTACAGCGTTTGTTCTTTCTTTCAATATGTTTGTATTATTATAGGCTGGCTGGCTCTCAGGACACTGCATCATATTTGTCTTCAGAGTTATTTATATACAAATCAATACATAGCTACACCATTTTACTATTTAATTATAAATAACAACAATCCTATCTCGGCAAACTGGTTTGCTAGCTCCAAAAAACTTATTACTCATGAAAGGTGAGGAACTGAAGGCTTTAGATACCGAGGTGAGTGACTGCCTTCACTGAGAAAGGTCTAATAAGATTGAAGACTGTGGTGTAAAGCCTCTGCACTGCACTGCCAACGTGTCATAGCACTGACTGCAAGTAAAGTCAGATCATCCATTTTCTATGGGTATTTAAACCTTGGTCTCTCTCTTCTGAGAACTAAGAAAAGTGTTAATTAACGTCAGCAATGGTGGAAACCTTGGTCTGCTAGAAACTTGACTGAAATATCTTGCATAAGTTATGTGGTGTATGAGTAAACCATGACACACGCTCACTGACTTGAACTAGATCCAAATGAGCTGTATACCCGGAAAAGGATGTTCCAAAAATCTTAGGAACAGCATTTTCACATTGTTTTTCTTCTCTAGTAACTTATAGTCAGTCATAATTCTGTTACTTCTATGCAGATAAAATATCAATAAAATGGTAATACAAATAATTGATTTTATTAACTATTTACCCATCATTATCTGATAATTTAAAGTTATATAACAATAGTAAAAGCCATATTCTAACTTATTAACATCTGGAAAAAATAAACGTGTGTACACCTCAATAAAGTAAGGCTGTGATGACTTCAAGAACTGGAAGAGACCTTAACATGGAAGATGACATGTTTAATAATTTTTCAGGCATGACTTTGGAGTCTGAAAGTTTTGCCTATAGTACTAAAAGGAGATGAGAGCCAAATACTTTGTTTTAGGGACAGTGACTGGGAAGCCAATCCCTATAATATCTATATTTAAAGGAACCATAAATGAACACCTATAACAATTCTGAACTATTCCCATGTCCTTTAAAATATCTTGCACTCACCTGTAAACTGAAGTGGAAGGAATAAATCAGAGCTGTAACCCTGAGTTAGTAAACTCTTTAAAATATTTAGATGTTTGAACCAATGCTCAACTATTAATTTACAGGAAAACAGAGTAGATCTCACAGGTAACAATAATAAATGTTGGCATTACCATTAAAAGTGGCTTAAATTATCATGCTTAACTTTTCACAGAGTTCTCAGTTACAGCTGTAACGTCATTTAAGTAGGTATCAGGTGTCAGTGGAGAAACAGCAAATTAAACCTGCCTATTCTGATTCTTAACAGTCAGGTAAGGTTACTTTAAGCAATGCCAGTGAAGGTTCAAATTCATCTACCATTGCACTGAAGCACATTATCAATGCTCATACAATCAGCTACAGCTGACATGCAGCTTCTTTTTATACAATCTCATATGTTTGCTACCATCTCTCTGTAACAGCAAGCACATCCTTACACATAAAATATTGCTATATGTTTCTCATATGAACAATCATTGCATAAAAAATTTCTAAACTGAGAATCAAATCTGTACAGGGATATCCTACCTTTATTAGATTTTCTTTTCATCTTCTACAGTGTGTGGTACTTCAGTGAGATATTTAATTCAGAAATAACATGTTCTAGCATGAATTAGTAAATCAAAGTAAATAAAATAATTCTGGACAGATTTTTATATTGTTTGATGTCAAGATGTTAATAGGCATTCCTAGATGTGAGTTAGGAAAAAAAAAAACCCACCCACAAAAACCACAACTCTTAGTCACCTTGATCATTTTAATCAACTCATCTTCTTACTAAAACTGTTATCTCCATTTGCTTGATCCAATGCTTGTTTTAGACAAAGTTCCTGGTGTCTCCAGCAGTGCAATGTTAGAGTTTTTCTTGAGACATCTATTTAAAATGTCACTAAATAAAGGAAATTCTTCAAGGAACCTGGAATTCTTACATTAGTGCTCATTGAGAGGATCATATAAGTATGCCAAAATAATGACTGGGAGATCAAACCATAGTAATATATCAGCTTAAAATGTATCAGAGTACAGAGGATTGTTCCCTCAATATTAATAAAATTATGAAACAGTAATAAAAGTGGTCACTGTTAAGGGAAGCTGACTCCTGTGAACTTAAGGGCTCAAGAGATTTCTTCTCCTCCACTTAGTTGCTGCTGTTCCTGTTTGCAGGTCTAGCCAGTAGCAAGACAGAGCACATGTGTCAGAGGTCTAGCTACACACACACAATACACACACAGTACTCGCATAGAGTATGTATGAGCAATACCTACAGTCCCGTCCTATTAATTCCCTTCCGCTGATCAGGATGGAAGCTCATGAGTGGATGTACACATATTCTCCTTTGATTTGCAGTCACTCCCACATTTGTGGATCCCTCAAAACCTGGACCAGACCATAATAATCCATGCTTAACCCTGGATCCTGTTTATCCAGGCTCCAACTTCAACCTTGAGTCTTTCCAGACTCTGGCCTCCTCCTGCTCACCAGCTGGTCTAGATTGAGGTTTACTAGCAAATCACACACGCACAGAGAAGGGAGAGAAAGGTCACACAGTACATAGTTAGGAACGCAGTTTAATAACAAAACAGGACAGATTGCACTGATCAGGCACAACGCTTGGCCATACAAGCATACTCATCTGCAGCAAGTTTACATGTGACTGGCCCCTTTTATTCTCCCTCCTCTCCATTTTCACGTACTCATTCTTCCTTGATCCACCTTGATCCCTCCCTTTGGCTCTTCTCCTGTACATCCCATAATAAGTTTTGTACACTCCCACAATCAAATATTTTTCCTGTAGTAAGTTTTACACAATCACACAAGTACCCACAAGTGTTCCTTCATAAGTTTGCTCTCTCTTATGAGACCTGTGATCATTTTGTCTCCCACCCCTTCTTACCAGCTACAAAATTCTGGCTGGATGTCTCCAAGGCTACAGGCGAGAGGTTCCTTCAATGGCCCTTCAGTGACTGACCTGAAAGCTCTGGTCTTTGAGAGTATCAAAAAAATTCTTTCTAACTTGGTTTTGTTTGTTAGGTGACCCATTTGACAACCTCAGTCAGCTGATCAGTTACCTACTTACATGCCGATACAGGTGAATTGATTTTCCAAGTTAGCAGACAACTTGCCCACCTAAGCTATTTTGGAAGACTGGAGTCTCTCTTTAATGTTAGCCTTTCATTCACATCTATTGGAATTTCACACCACACAGGGGAATTGCCACAGAGATACCGAAATATAAGCAGAAAGTAGTTTGTTCTGTAGCCCTTCAAAAACACCAAGCTCTTCCTTTGTATGACTTATTCAGGATTTTCTTCAATAACACTGCTTTACAAAGAACTTGAAGGGTGAGATTCACTTTGAAAATGTAGATGCCTATAGCTAGCTACCTAAATATGCACATCTACAAACATAATTACAGTTAAATCTGTTCAGTCCATTCAGTAAATGGAATTCATGGAGTTTTTGAGCTCTCCTTAGACACCTACAGTTTGTCAAATAAATAGCTTTCTAGACTGCATTGACTGTGTTCACTTGGGATATCTTCACTTGCCTAAATAGAAGCATTTAGCATTCCTTCAAGAAGTCTCTAAGGCATCCCACTTGGCTTCCAGGTGCTGAGACGAGAAGTAAGGATCTCTGATATGTCCTAAGGCATGCCAAATAGCCCTGTACAGAAAGTTTGGATATCCTGTGTCAGTTCAGAGACCACTGGGTATCTAACTATGGCAACTGCATTGACTCTTTCAGGGACTAAATTAAGCAGCCTGAATCACACACCATAGTGTGGCATTATTGCTCATCATTTATTAAGAATGAAGTACAAGATAATACCATTTAGAGTTTCATTTCTGTTGCCCAAAGCACTGACACCACAGAAACCATTGCTATGACTGGGAATTAATTTTTAAAACAAAGGCTGGGGGGGAAGCCCAGAAACAACTAAATTTTGTAAAAGTAATACAATCTAAAAGAGAAACAAGTAATAAAAAAAAGGAATTAGAATTTAACTGTCTATTCATATAAACAGTATAAAATTGAAATATATTTCCCAAATGTCTGTTCATTGTGTATGTATATACCTACTTTTGTGTGTGTGTGAGAGAGAAAGATGCAGAAAACTGGTAGTAGAGAAGAACATTTTTTATTTAAAAAGATTAACAATCTGCTTATGTACAAAGAAGATAGTGGTGAAACAGTAAAAAGTATACTCTCATGTTCAACATTAAGTAAAATAATTTTGCTCTTCTAGAATTTCTCTAAAATAGATTGTACTTTTTGTACACTCAAATGACAAATTTGAAATGGAAGAACAGATATTGTATCGTTTTAACTGCCAATGGTTTCTGACAGTCTTCCTAGCTACTTTTTGCTACTGCATCTGAGGTCAGCACTTCATGATGTGCTTATGAGTCAGTATTCTAAGACACAAAACAATCATCTAAAGAGGAAGACATATCACCCTTGAGCAAAAACTAAAATAAAATACTAGGGTGAAAATACAAATTTTGTACTGAAATTTGAAAGTGTATTCAACAGCTTCTTATTTCTGTGACTTTTCTCTTCGCTGCTGTTATACACACCATTTGCATCATGGTCATAATGACTGCTTTTAATTTCATCTGTCTTTCACAATTTGCAGTGTGGCTATCTATATGTGGACTTGTCATTTAGTTGTCACTTAAACTCAATGGCAAAAAAATATTTGTCAGGAATGATTCACCAGACATATTTTAGTTGTTTATGTAAATATGAAACCAAAGTCATTCTAGAAGTTCCCATTTCTGCCCTTTAACCATAAAGGGAGTTCAGACAGTGAGTTGAAATGGTGACATCTACTTTCTAGACTTCTGAAGTCAGAGGGAATTAACTTTTCTATCAGGAAGAATTTAACTCTGTATTGCTCTGAGGTGGGAAAATACACTTCTGTTCTATGTTGTGGAAAAAGACTCCTCTGCTTTGTATTGGGGAATGTCCATGAACGGATGTGGTGCACTCCATTCCACAGGAAAGGTCTGCATCTGAGTCCATGACAGAGGGAAGGAAAGAGAAAAGAGCCTGGCTTGGGAAAAGAAATGACCATAAAGAAAAAAAGTTGAGTTGTAGACTCAGGGAAGGGACTCAGCTCCAAGTAGAGAAGATGGAAAAGATCCATTCTTCTGCTTCTAAAATTATTTGCACATAAGTATAACCTGGTTACTGAGATAATTATTTATATTATTTATATTATTCAGAGATGATCAATGGCTGTAAGTGAAGATGTGGTGATAGCTCTTTTGAAGAATATTAAGAACATTATTATTCTTGCATAAATTGGATAGAAATCAAACTTTGTTTTATGTGTTGTTGTTTTTTTTCTCTTCTACAATAGCTGTTTATCATTTTCCTGTCATTTAATGGAAATGTTGGTACTTCTGTATTTACATAAAGGGTTTTTTCCATGTATTTTTTCTTCAGTTCATGAACGCTTTGAGTTGCCTCCTACCTTTCCATAAATATATGTGCACACATATATGCACAGAGGTGCACATGCGCACAAAAAAACATATTTGCTTTCTGCTGATTAAATATAGTGACACCCTTATAATTCTGACCAAGTTTTTTGGAAAGTACTTATATCTGTATTTTTCTGTCTACTTGGAATGACTGCTACAGTGTCTGCATATATTTACATTCTTCTGTTTTTTTTATTGACCATAAATATGTAAAGAATATTTTTTTTTATTATTTTTGTGCTTGTTAGATTTACAGTAGTTATGTCTAATATTGACAATCTAAAATTGTTATGTTTTTTTCCCTAACATTACCCTTGGCTCTCAAATACATGACAACAAACAAATTTCACTGAAGCTCATCACCCAAAAGGGCATCATATTGTATTTTCAAGTTTTGTATTTCTAGAATTTTTCAACTCTACTTTTTGAAATTACTTAATATTCATCCATATTATATGAAATTATATCTGGAAAATGGTAATTCGATAAGTCAGCATGCCTGCTCCATTCACTTCAATGTTCACATTTACCTAGTTACTCGAATACATCTTATAAATATTTTTCATAAAATGGAACTTAATGAGATGCCATTAACTTTTCAGACTTCATAATAATAATAAAATCATATATTTAAATAATCAGAGTTTTAAAAATGCAACAATATTGGCAGAATCCAAAACCAATATTACAAAATTATGATTTAATCTTTAAAAAGCAACCTAAAATTGTTCAGAGGAAGAAATTACTCTCAAGTTGTTTCTTGCTCTCAGGGTTATCCATTACAGTCTACTGAAGGTGGCCTTCTACTATGGGGTTACAGCATTGGTGGATAAGGGAAGAGCAACTGACATCATCTACCTGGAATTGTGCAAAGCATTTGACACTGTCCTGCATGACATGCTTGACTCTAAATTGCAGAGTCATGGATTTCACGGATGGACCACTCGGTGGGTAAGGAAGTGGCTAGATGGTCACACTCAAAGGGTTGCGGTCAACGGCTCGATGTCCAGGTGGAGACCAGTGACGAGTGGCATTCCTCAGGGGTCGGTATTGGGACTGTTGCTGTTTAACATCTTTGTCAGCGACATGGACAGTGGGATTGAGTGCATCCTCAGCAAGTTTGCCAATGACACCGAGCTGTGTGGTGCTGGAGGAAAGGGATGCCATCCAGAGGGACCTTGACACGTTTGACAGGTGGGCCTGTACAAATGTCATGGAGTTCAACAAGGCCAAATGCAAGATTCTGCATATGGGTCGGGGCAACCCCAAGCACAAATGCAGGCTGGGCAGAGAATGGATTGAGAGCAGCCCTGAGGAAAAGGACTTGGGGGTGTTGATTGATGAGAAGCTCAACATGAGTCAGCAATGTGTGCTTGCAGACCAGAAAGCCAACCGTGTCCTGGGCTGCATCAAAAGAAACATGACCAGCAGGTGGAGGGAGGTTATTCTGCCCCTCTCCTCCGCTTCTCATGAGACCCCAGCTGGAGTAATGCATTCAGCTCTGGGGGCCCCAACATAAGAAGGACATGGACCTGTTGGAGTGAGTCCAGAGGAGGGCCACGAAAACAATCAGAAGGCTGGAGCACCTCTGACCGTGTCCTGGGCTGCATCAAAAGAAACATGACCAGCAGGTGGAGGGAGGTTATTCTGCCCCTCTCCTCCGCTTCTCATGAGACCCCAGCTGGAGTAATGCATTCAGCTCTGGGGGCCCCAACATAAGAAGGACATGGACCTGTTGGAGTGAGTCCAGAGGAGGGCCACGAAAACAATCAGAAGGCTGGAGCGCCTCTGCTGTGAAGAAAGCCCGAGAGAGTTGGGGTTCTTTAGCCTGGAGAAGAGAAGGCTCTGGGGAGACCTTATACCAACCTTTCAGTACCTGAAGGGGCCCTACAGGAAAGCTGGAGAGGGATTTTTTTACAAGGGCCTGTAGTGATAGGACAAGGGGGAATGTCTTTAAACTAAAAGAGGGTATATTTAGAGTAGATAGAAGGAACAAATTTTTTACAATGAGGGTGATGAAACACTGGAACAGGTTGCCCAGAGAGGTAGTGGGTGCCCCATCCCTGGAACCATTCAAGGTCAGGCTGGATGAGGCTCTGAGCAACCTCATCTGGTTGAAGATGTCCCTGCTCATTGCAAGGGGGGTTGGAACTAGACCGTTAGAGGTTCCTTCCAACCCAAGCTATTCTGTGATGATTCTATGAAAAATATGCTCTGGCTTTGCACTGTTCTGGTAAATATAAAGGCGATTTGGCTAAAGAGTAAAACCAAACATATTTGGTGTTGCATTAATCAGAATGTATTTGAAACATGATCATTACTGACACCAACAATGTTCTCTATGTGCTTTAATTAGAAAAAGATTTGCTTGCCTTGCAAAAACAACGCAAAAGAGCCAAAAGAGCAAACTGAACAGTCTTACACACTTTTTTAAATGAAAAACTTGAAACAAAAGTTTTTTTGTTTTGAGATCCAAATAGATTCAAATTTTCAAACCAGGCCTGTCTTTATTTTCTATCAGATATCTCACTAACTTTGACAATGGAATACACTGCTACATACTGAAAAACATGTTATATATGACTACCACAGATGTCTCTGTAGGTGTATGTGAAAAGCACCCATCATAATATCTTTGAATATTGAACATCATTTAAGTTAACCAGCTAACACTTTTTGATTTTTTTAATTGTTTTTGTTAATGTCAACACTGGATGATTATAAACTGTTAAATTATTTTAACATTCAGAATCATTACTCATGGCACCTACCTGACGATATAAGTGTCTTCCACTATTTTTCTGCAGATGGGTATATCTGGGCTACAAAACCACAGTGCCCTCAACTCAACTCGCCTTAATTGACTTCAACACTTTTTGATTTTTTTAATTGTTTTTGTTAATGTCAACACTGGATGATTATAAACTGTTAAATTATTTTAACATTCAGAATCATTACTCATGGCACCTACCTGACGATATAAGTGTCTTCCACTATTTTTCTGCAGATGGGTATATCTGGGCTATAAAACCACAGTGCCCTCAACTCAACTCACCTTAATTGACTTCTGAAAATTTAAATTCAGAGGGACTTCTAGCTGTAAAACCTCATCTGTTGCTGCAGCAATTGAAGGAACAGAAGTTCTTTCAGGTGACCAGAACTCACATCACTCAAAACGTTAAAGCTCAAGGCATGTACTTTGAACATGCCATGTATTGAATAGCATTTATTAACAAAACAGAATGGTTTTTTTTTCCCAGTAACTAGTAAAATATACATACACATCCAAATTATACCAGGCCTGAAGAAAATCACAACCTCCTAGTCATTCCGTAGTGGTTACAATATAGAAAAAATTTCAACTTTTTTTTTTTTTCTTCTGCCAGGACCCTGCTCCAGCATGGGCTCTCCATGGGTTGCAGCTTCCTTCAGGGGATATCCACCTGCTGTGGTGTGGGGTCCTCCATGGGCTGTACTGTGGATATCTGCTCCACCATTGTCCTCCATAGGCTGCAGGGGGACAGCCTGCTTCACCATGGTCTTCTCCAAGGGCTGCAGGGGAATCTCTGATCCAGTGCCTGGAGCACCTCCTCCCCCCTCCTTCTCTTACCTTGGTGTCTGCAGGGCTGTTTCTCACACATTTTTCTCACTACTCTCACACAACAGTTGCACAATGTTTTTTTTCCCCTTTCTTAAATATGTTATCACAGACGTGCTACCAGCATTGCTGATGGGCCTAGCTTTGGCCAGCGGCGGGACTGTTTTAGACCCAGCTGAACTTGACTCTGTCAGGCATGAGGGCAGTTCCTGGTGTCTTCTCACAGAAGCTACCCCTGGAGCCCCTGCCCACTACCAAAACCTTGCCACGTAAACCAAATACAATGTTATTCAGTGTTTAATTTATATGTAACATTTTATGGTCTAGAAATAAAATATACCTGCATTTTTCAATGTTTCACTACATGGTTCCAAACAATTTCTGTATAAAATTTGAATCTCTTGTGTGTGTGTTTAAGTGTTGTAGATTATAATGATAATATTTCAAACCTAATCTTCTCACAGGCTTTCCCAGAGGCCTTATGTAATTGGTCTACTGAAAGTGTGACAGTTTAGATTCCTGCAGAAGTAGATAAAATAGCTTCCTGGACATATGAGCTATTGTCTAATACCACCCCTTGAATCTCCATCAGAAAATGGAACTATTCTAAAATGATTTTGCTTGCTTCAGCTTAGATTGACATCAAATGCATGTGGTTTGTGTAAGCCAAATACTTCTGTAAAGTAATTGGTCTACTGAAAGTGTGACAGTTTAGATTCCTGCAGAAGTAGATAAAATAGCTTCCTGGACATATGAGCTATTGTCTAATACCACCCCTTGAATCTCCATCAGAAAATGGAACTATTCTAAAATGATTTTGCTTGCTTCAGCTTAGATTGACATCAAATGCATGTGGTTTGTGTAAGCCAAATACTTCTGTAAACATAAAAAAAAAAAAGAAAATCAGTTTCCATTATTTACCTCAGGGTCCTACAACAGAGGGTAAAAAAAAAAAAAAAAAAAGAAAATCAGTTTCCATTATTTACCTCAGGGTCCTACAACAGAGGGAAATCATCCAGTGTCACCGATGTAAAACATCAGATGCTAGAGATAAAAATTGGGAAGTAAAGTATACAAAAGGTTCTTATATGCATAAAGCTAATAAGAAAAGTGACTAATGCAGAAATGATCTAACTACACATTGCATTTCTTTTCTACAAGTACTAAGACTAAATAATCTGAATGGCTAAATTATCTATAATTTGATAACTGCCTGGATTCTTTGGTAGCAAGTTTAAGTTCTTGGCTTAGGTGGTTTGGGTACATTCTGTGCTATAAAATCTTGGATTACTTTTATTCTGGTTGTTAAACTGTTGAAAATCTACTTGAATTCTGAAGTTGTCTTGACAATTACAGTGTAAGAGCTGAGAATATTGGCTGCAGTTTAAAAAAGACTCATATTTAAGGGAATGTATTGGTGCTAGAGCATTTAATATACATTTTTCTCCATATTTAGAATGGAAAAGAAAAATACATGCTCTAAACCTTTTATTTCCAGCACATTGTGGCCAGACAAAGCAGCAAAAAGAAATTAAGCTGCTTGACCAATTTCAGTGCAAGGCTTATAGAGTGTTTGGTTGGAAAGAAAGCTACTTTTAGAAGGAAAATAGTGATGTAAGAGTCTAATACTAAAACTGTCTTTCAGGATCAGGATCCTAATTTTACAGAGGCATTGCAGTCCTGAAACAAAAGTGTAAACTCATTCAGGCAAAAGATTTTCAAACACCTCTCTCCATGATATTTCCTTTTCCATGTTTTATTTTCAGAACTTTAATTAAATTAGCATTTAGTGTGTTGGTTTATATAAATCACAATTAAACACACATAACTCTTCAGCTGTATAGGCATCTACATACTGCTATTGTGAATTCCTCTCCAAGAGCTGAGTCTATTTCTTCATAATTGCAGAAGCCATGACTTTGTAATAGCTTATATCATGGTTTAACCTCAGCTGGCAACTAAACACCACACAGCCGCTCGCTCACTCCCCCCCAGTGGAATGGGGGAGAAAATTGGAAGACTAAAAGTGAGAAAACTCGTGGGTTGAGATAAAGACAGTTTAATAGGGAAAGCAAAAGCCACACATGCAAGCAAAGCAAAACAAGGAATTCATTCACTATTTCCCATTTGCAGGCATCCCCAGGAAAGCAGGACTCCATCACGCATAACAGTTACTTGGGAAGAAAAAACGCAGTAACCCCAAATGTCCTGCCATTCCTTCTTCTTCCCCCAGCTTTATATACTGAGCATGATGTCACATAGTGTGGACTATCCCTGTGGTCAGTTTGGGTCAGCTGTCCTGGCTGCGGC
>NW_008795138.1:3534420-3541182 GCF_000699145.1 Aptenodytes forsteri | reverse complement strand
ACTAGCTACTGTGAAGAAAATTAACTCTATCCCAGCCAAAACCAGCACAGCTTATTAAGTATATGCAAAGCTTTCCAAATATGATTTTACAAAATTTTGCATAGTAAGCCAGATTCACTGCCTTGTTAACACAGTTGTACAATTTGCTCTGATTTTAAGCTGGTCATCTTTATCATTTACAGTTTTGCTACACATATATCTAAATATTACATGAGATGTCTTATCAGATCTTCTGTTGATTCTTTAATGTATGTCTGAGAAAATAAAATCAGAAATGGAAAAGTGGAAAATTAATTTATCAGAATTTAAATAATGATACAGTGCCAAATAAAAGATGTTCATTTAAACTGGAGAAGGCTCTGATAGTACATGAACTCTAAAGTATAGACATCATTAGCTAAGGAGAAAATAAATCTTTGATTAGAGGGGAGGCAGCCACCTGGAGGTTTTCAGGGTGTTATGTTAAGACTGACTTGATGTATATTCTAGTTTGTGATCCTAGTACAAGAAATAAGAATATATGAAGGCAATTTTCTAAGTTACAGAGTTAAGACACAATCTTGACACAAAGGAATAATCAAATCCACAAAGAACTGGATAACCTGAAGTAACAAGAAACTATTTGAAACCTAAGGGACCTAAGACAACATTGTACTTGTAGATTTGAGTGAAAAAATTGAGGGCTCCGAACAAAAGACTCTTGAACTAGGAATGATTGTAAAGAACAACATAATAGTAAATGATTACTATATGAGCATAAACCATCAAAATGCAAAGCTGAAAATGATAAATGACATTTTAGAAAATATTATCTATTTCCAGTTGAATTAGACACATATGAAATACTGCAGAGGCTTCATCTGGAATATTTTATCCTAGTGTTAAAAGATGTTAAATTCAAACTGAAGGAAGAAAAGACTCCTTTGGCCAATCAAGGAATACAAAACCTGTCACATAATAGAAAACTAAACACAATCTTTTTAACTCAGCATAATAAAGATCAAGTGGACCTTTTTTTTTTTTTCTATAGAAAGCTGAAAAGGTAAATATTCAAAGAAATTCCATAAGACTTTTTTCATAAGGAACTTTGTTTGACCTTAAGACAGACTTTGATTCAATTATGAAAAGCTGGTGCAGCTATGACATACTTTTTGTGAATGCAGTTTATGGATTTTACAGGTTAGATGGCTCTTTCCATATATCTTCTCCTTGTTAGCACAACAGACCTCTAGATGACCCATTTTTTCCCCCCTTCTTCTTACATGCAGCTTATATGCAAGCACCTAATTAAGGCTGCTCTAAACTGTCCTATTTTCTTCTTAGTGTTTATACTCTGGTAATAGTTGAGGTTGTTCTCAAATATGTCATTCTGTCTACTTAATTGTTTAAGACAGTCTTTCCTCATTATCTTCTCAGCCTTAAAATCCAAGAGCAGTGACTGGAAAATGTTCAAAAACCTGTTTTTCCATTTATCCTGCAAAGATTGTGCAACCATAAGTTATAGCTGAAAGGCAAAGTCTTGTTCAGGGAGAAGACAAATTAGGGTGAAAACAAGTATCAGCAGTGAAGTAAATGCCAGTTAAACTTATAAAAGTTTATATAAATCCCTGAGGGTGTTTTAGTTCCCAATGAAATGTAGGAATCTTGTGTTCACTTGTTTGTTCTTTGTTATTTTTTGTACATCTCCATATCACTGGTTACTTTGCTCCTGAAAGCAGTTACAATGCTTTTGCTCTTTTAATTACAGCTCATGTTGTTTGACAAGTTTACGTCTCACATTTTTTCCATTTACAGAAAAAGTTACTTTCTGTTTGGACTCAGGCCTCAATTAGATGAAGATCATAGGCATTCAAAAAAGAATAAAAGTTGTGGGTTTTGTTTTTGGAGTTGTTTGGGGTTTTTTTAATCTTTATTGTTAGTTGGAGGTTACATAAATTAGAATACCCAGGAGTTAGAAATAAACATTTTTTGCATCATATTTTTAACATTCTAAATTATACTGTTTAATATCAGTCTATTCACTGACTATTTCATTTTAACAGGTCACTTGTGAACACCTGAAAAGTAACAATGGCTCTTTCCTAAAATTTGTTGGGACCTCTAAGCAAAAAGATTTCCATCTACGAATCAAAAAAAGGTTAGAAGCTGCATTTTTTTATAGAGGCTACTTTGTTATAGGAGGAACCTCTCACAGCCTTCTTAAAGCATTCACTGTTGCTGACTACACGGTGTCCCAGCTTAAAGAGAATGGATGGGGACCATCTATGCATTCAAGTGCTCCCTCAAGCAGTGCACCTTGTTCTTCAGTCCCTCTCTCCTCCACTTTCTTCTGCACCTTTCTTCTGTGTGGATGCTCTAGAGTACTATGAGAAATTAGGTTTCCTTTAGGTTTTTGAATTAAAGTATCTATTGGCATCTACACTGAATTGAACTCAATTCCACTTGACTGTGATATCTGCCTTATATCCATTAGACTGTATCCCTTAGAGGAATTAAGCCCAGAGGTGCCAAGTTAATGACTGAAAAATCCTATGACATTAAATCACTCCCAAAACATTCAACTCAAAATGCTAATGAGTAACTAGTTCTCTCCAAAACAAACCTGGGCCACTTGCAATAGCATGTATTTGTAGTAAAGTAGTATAGCTAAATCCACACTTGGTTTGTCTCCTCCAGAATCATCTCAGGATACTTTACACTTGTGAACAACCTTAGATACCCTCATGTCATACCCGTGTCATGCACCACATATTCTTGGCTTCATCCTATGAAATATGATGCTGTTGTACTGCAAAATACCTGTAGCTCTATTTCAGAGAGGCAGCCATCAGTTTTTTAACAGTTTAGCCCTGAGCAATGGGGACATGAGACATAAATCTTTGTCTGTGAACCAGCAAGTGACATTGGAAGTTCAGCCTAGATGACTAAGTGCTAGCTGATTTGAACTTCCTTTTATTGTATATAGTTCTATTTCTATGTCAAAAAACTTCACAGAACAATTCATATCATCTCCAAGTCTTTGCAAAGGCCATGTATCTTCTGATTCTAAATGTCTAAGGCTTCTGGACTGAGATCTCTGATTCATGTATGTGCAAAACTGTCCAGGGGAGATACTGATATAGTAGCTTCAATACCACAAAATAGGGTACATCCCATATCTCATAAAAAAGGAAGGGGGAGATGGGAATGAAAGAAAATACTGTATTAAAGAATAAATCTCATGGATGGCTCTTTTCTTCTGCATCACTCCAAAGAAATGTCTAGATTTTTATTAATACTTCAGATTTGTGGTAGAGCTTTGCAACTTTTCTGTGGATGATGGAGGAAAATGGAAATTTCCAGAAAAACAAATGACTGAGGGAGAAATTAATCTTGCCTAATTCCATCTTTTGTCTATTCTAAATCTTCTACATTCCTTCTATAATCAAAAGAAAGAAATATGTACTTGCAGAGAAATACTCAATTCAATCTAAAAAAAAAAAAAATTAAGACAGAAAGGATGAATTAATTGGAAGAGGCAATAATTTTTCATTTAATATAGAAAGAGTTTTGATGACTGTCTTAGACTACATGACTCATTTCTGAAATAAAACATCTGAAATCATGTAAAATGAATCCCATCAAAGGTTAGTTCCCATCTAGATCCCTCAGTAATTAAGGAAGAGAGACGTACCTTCAAATGTTGGTTGACTCTATCCAAAATAGCCATCTAAGACAAGGAAAATCAATTGCCTCCTGGAGATGTATGTCTTTTGAGTATCTATGTACTTATACAACTTGTTTACATTAGGAACATAACTTGTTCGCATACTTAAGGACAAGAAGATCACTTCTACCTAATCTGCCTTGCTTTTGGCAGCTAAACATAGGTGAGCAGAATCACCCTACAGGCTTCAACAAAACTAAAAAACCAAAACTGTTTACAGCATATGCTATACACAGACTGAGAAAGTGACTTTCCATATTATCATTGCCCTTTTTTCAGATTTCATTGTTCAGGTATTTTTCTTTCATAGGCAAATTATTTATTTAATTATTGCCCTTAATTCAGATATTTTGTTTCTGGTTACATGAGCAAAAATGTGTAAATAAGGATTGCAAGGAAACGTTGCCTGAGTAAACACAACAGTATTTATATATTTTCTTAGAAATGTGCAGCAACCATATCCCTTTTAAACAGGAAAAAATAGACTGTGACCAAAGACACCAAAATGAATAATAGCAAAATTCATACATACATTTAAGATTCCACTCAATGCTATACATTTCTTTCAAATAGTCAAAAGGAAATGCAACTATCTTTAAAACTTCATGGAAAGAAAACTACTGCAACATATTAAAAAGTTCCTTATATCCTAGCAATAGTTATAATTCATAGTTTAAATTGAACTTACAAATGTAGCACATTCATTATATATTCATTGATTACGTAAAAAGGCAAACGTAGACTGTCATTATATTTGTAACGGGTTATATTTTCACACAGAAATGAATTCTCTACTGCTCTGTATTTTGTGTGGTAATTTACTGCTATGCTGTTAAAACAAAAATGTTTCCAAAGGAACATTCTGCTTTCTCCAACATCCATGGCAGTATATTACACTTACACTTCATGAACTAAGCTAAATTTTCTCTTGCTATAATTTGATGCATATCTGTTGACCTCAGTAGAATTGAAGAGAACTACACATTAACATTTCAAATAAATTTGATCTATGTTGCACCATTAAAATACATGTATTACATGTGAGGTAGGACAGAAATAGGTCTGATGCTTCAGACTTTTCATAGCTGGTGCTGACATTTTGTACAGGCACCATTTGGACCTGGTTCTGTAATTCTTCTGATAAGAAATGTATGGTCGTTCCAACAACTTCATAGGTATTTCAATGTAAGCACTATTCAGAAAAAAAAAAAAAATCTATCATGTTCTTTTTTATCATGTAAAATGTGGGCAAAATCATTGAGGCTAAACTTAAGAATTTTTTTTATTTACCTTTTAACAAAACATATCTAAGACTGAAGTATGTGAGTGTGATTAATCTTGAAAAAGCCTTAATTTCTCAAACTAGAATTCACAATAACAGTGTTTATACATTCATGAATAACTGAAACAGTCTATCTTGTCAGAGTTACTATCAGGTACAGGTTTAGAATTCAAAATTATTTATCCATTGTGAATACCTGTAAAACATTATCAGCTCACCATACGAAGGCATTTGTTTCTGAGGGATGAGCATAGCCATTGAAATAGCTCCTTTATGATTCATTTATATTGAAATATGCCCATTTCTTATCTCAATGGGTAATGATAAGTAAAGGACATGTTTTTCCTATAAATCTTCCCATGAATCTTCTCATGTGTCTTGTAGTTACCGTTAGAAATTTCAAAAGATGATTAACATAAGGACTTATAATTTTTGTCTGCTCAGAAATGGTTTTGTAAAAAATATCTTTAATAGCACAGATTACAGTGACTGATCTTGGAGAAGTGTGTTTCTGTTATGTCTAAATTATAGTTAGATCTACCTATTGCCACAAAATTTGCAGTCTTTACCTTGATAACATTTATCTAGTAGTATTAACATTGGTGTTGATGCTTTATAAGCACATTTCAGGGTTAAACACTATGTTTAGAAGCAACCCTGCTTCTTCAGGCTAGGATTCACTGGTTCATTATCCTTGATGATCTCAATTACAACAATAGCACAAAGGAAGGATGATAGAAAGTGGGATCTGGAAGCTAAAACAGAAATCACAGACAGTTTTCTATAAATCAATATCCATTTATGCTCCATATGACAAGTGAATAATGGTATAGCTTATGTAGTGCAAAGGAAATGTACTTAAAGTATCTATTTAATAAGCAGATAGCTTTTTTTTTTCATTAACATTATCTTCCTAATTATCTTGTGTTTCTCAAACAAGTAGATGTGGTGAGAAAACATGGCTAACAATTGAAATGCAATGTGTCATATCAACACAACTACAATACTTCAGTACTCAAAGAAAATGCAATGAGCTATCAGTTCTAAGCATCGGTCTGTTATCTTTTGAGTCAAAACAGAAGAAAGTTTCAAATAAATAAGATTAGAGATTTGCCATTCATTATACTGTATGCCCATTATGCTATTTATAAAGACAAAGGAGTATGGTGCAGGAAAAAAGAAAAGAGACAGAAATGAATATTTGCAAACTAAGACTGCACCAAATTTGGGACTATTTGTAGAGAAGTGAGGTCTCTGTGTTCAGCAAACACCAGCCTGGACCTTTATTGAAGCACATGTACGACATAAAAAGGACTAAAAGAACTTTCAAATTAAAATAGTATTCTCAGGCATCAAATATCTATAAAACAGTATTTCAAATAAAATAAATGTGAAAAGAAGGAAAAGTGTTTCCTTTTAATTCTGTAACATAAGCAAAATTAAGAAACCAAGAAATCATTAAATAATATTATATTTTAAACCTAGCTTTTAACTATGAGCAAAAATAAAGCAGTTCCACGTTACCTCTACCAAACAAATTTGTCAAGCAGTAAAAAGGAGTTATTGTTCTGGTCTAGTTACCAGTAACAGTTATGGATCATAAGCCAAGAAAACACAGCAGGGCTCAGGGAGCTCTGTTGCAGATCACTGCCATTGTCCCCTACCATCCCTGTGTGACAAACAATAGCCCTTTGTGTCACAGGGCAGGGCAGGGGCACCCTGAGACCCCCGAAGGCACTGGCCATGGCCGGCACTGCAACACCCACCAACCTGA
>NW_008795138.1:3532956-3534408 GCF_000699145.1 Aptenodytes forsteri | reverse complement strand
ATACCACTTCCATGTGTTGGGGGACCCCAGGGACACAAACAGAGATGCATAACAACAGAGAAGAGGGTTTGGCATTAGTCACTTTTCTTGTGTGACAAATTTAAGGTATTATTAATGAGACATTTCTGTACTAATTTGAACTGTGTTAGTATTATTGTAACTGGATTAATGGTAATCATTGTATTTGATTAAATTACTGAGATTTTTAGGGGACCCCAGGGACACAAACAGAGATGCATAACAACAGAGAAGAGGGTTTGGCATTAGTCACTTTTCTTGTGTGACAAATTTAAGGTATTATTAATGAGACATTTCTGTACTAATTTGAACTGTGTTAGTATTATTGTAACTGGATTAATGGTAATCATTGTATTTGATTAAATTACTGAGATTTTTAATTATGTAAACAATAAATATTTAACTCCATATGTATATTATATTCCCTTATGCCCATAACAAGATTTTAAATGAAACACTTTTGTCCTTTTTCTTTGGGGGAGGGGGGGAATTCAAATATATAACAGGTAATTATTTGAATGAGTGAAGGAAAGTATGTCAGTAGTTACACATTACTTACAATAGGAGAACTTTTCCCCCTGTGGACACTGGGGCTAATGAATAAAGAATTAGAATTGACAATCTGGGCTATGCAGATACACTTTTGATTAGAATAAAGGTTGGTTTAAGAGGGAGCACAAGCTGTTGACTTCACAGTACATAGACTTTTGTCCTGGGAGCATTACCAGCATCACCTCTTAGTTACCCAAATTCACAACTGGTGTAGTTTGAATAAAAATGAATTAATGACAAAGCCTGGATAGGGACAACTGTCTATTTCCTTAAACACGGATATGTCCCATTTATAAGATCAGATCAAACTATGAGATGAATTATTAAGCAATTGTTAAACAATTCTCTGTGTGTGTGCACGTGTGCGCGTACGTGTGTATTTACCAGTGTTTCCCTGAAAGTGTTTCCTGAAAAGAATGATAAAAATTATGTACAATGAACAGAAACGAATAATGGTGTAAGTCCACTGGAGACTCTAGTCTTGGGTTTTTCATCAAATGACTTGGTGTCATTCAGTCCAGGGAAACAAAGCACAGCTCTAAAGCTCCCTCCCATCCAGTCACTCTCTGAAAGCATGACATCAAGTCAGGGAGGCAAATCCAAAACCGAAATGTTATTTGTAATCTATGCTAGTGCTTTTACAGCAGAGGCATACAGCCAACTATTGTCATACTAAAACTTCAGTCAGAATTTGAAGATGGTGGAATCTAACAGGTAGCTTGAACAAAAATACAATAGCAATAATGATTTTCATTATAAAATATGAGGAAGAAAGTAGTTTTTAAGATCAGGTAAATGTTTATATTATTGGTCCTTGCATAACATTCAGGTTATGTTGTGATTATTATTTATTTTTATTTTATTTATATTTATTTATTATTA
>NW_008795138.1:3525439-3532932 GCF_000699145.1 Aptenodytes forsteri | reverse complement strand
AATCTGTCATATTCTGGCTACTGCAGTAATGGCCTGAATTAATAAAGGTTTAGCAAGTGTGCATTTTGATTGCATTTGAAAGTGTATGTTAGAGAAAAGAAATGAAAATGTTATGTTCTTAATCTCAAAAAGCAAGAAAAAGGAAAGCTTGCTATTATACTATAAAAGGTAAGAGAGGTAGGAATTTGTACAATCAAATCTATATAGCCTAATTTAATATCATGCCAGGCCATTATTTTTTTTCTTTAATAAGAGATTAATTTATAAATGGAAATTTCAGTTCCTAGTGTTGTCAACAAACACATGGCATTGCAACAACAGTCTTACTTGAATAAGGATTTAATTGCAAGTACTGTGGTATAGCTGCAAGCCTCATGCATGTATCTTAGACACCCTATGGCATCTCAAGTGCCACTAAGTGTGTATGTTTACAGAACCGAATCTCACTCAAGGTGCCTGTGTTTTCACATAAGCAGGAAAAAATAATAACTGATAAAAATAAATATTTTGTCCTTAAGCTTTGCAGTAGATGGGTATTCTCTGAAGAGTCAATGTAACAGAATTAATTGTTAATTAGCATGAGACTATTTAAGTGTGAAACTTAAGCAGCTAAAGAAGTTGCTAATGCTGGGGAGTGGCAGAAACACAAGGTGGGATTCAAATACAGATTGTAGACATTTACATTTAGATACTTCTAGAGTAGAGCCATAGAATCATAAAACGGTTGAGGTTGGAAGGGACCTCTGGAGGTCAGATGTTCCAACCTCCCTGCTCAAGCACGACCACCTAAAGCAGGCTGCCCAGGACCATATCCAGGCAGCTTTTGAATATCTCCAAGGTGGGAGACTCCACAGCCTCTCCAGATAACCTGTGCCAGTGCTCAGTCACCCTCACAGTGAAAAAGTGTTTCTTGATGTTCAGAGGGAACCTCCTGTGTTTCAGTGCGTGACAGTTGCCTCTGGTCCTGGGAGGGACCACTGAAAAGAGCCTGGCTGCATCTTCTTTGTACCCTTCCTTCAGGTATTTATAAACATTGATGAGATTCCCCCTAAGCCTTCTCTTTTCTAGGCTGAACAGTCCCATCGCTCTCAGCCTCTCAACATACGTGAGATGCTCCAGTCCTTCCAGGACTTTGTGGCCCTTCACTGGACTCTCTCCAGCATGTCCATGTCTCTTTTACTGGGGAGCCCAGACCTGGACACAGTACTCTAGAGATTGTTTAGTCCAATCCCCCTGCTCAAAGTAGAGTCAACTAGAGCAGGTTGCTCAGGGCCGTGCTAAGACAGACATACAGACATTGTCCAAGCATGGAGACTCCACAGATGCTCTGGGCAACATGTTGCAATGTTCTACAACCACTACAGTGGAAACATTTTTTTCCTGCTTAAGAAGAATTTCCTGTGTTTCCATTTGTTCCTTCTTGTCCTTTCACTAATAAGAGTCTGGCTTCATCTTCTTTACTCCCTCCTATCATGTATGTATATATACTGTTAAAAAAATATATTTGTTTATATAAAATAGTATATCTTCATTTTTATATATTTATCTATAAAATGAAAATTAAAAATTATAAGTTGTATTACTTATTGAAATATAAGAAGTGGGACGTGTAACGGTTTGTGGAAGATAAGAGCATCTTCTTCATAAGGGTTATCTGGTCATAAACTTTTAACTGTAAAGGGGATAATAAGTAAAGAGGGAAGTGATAAAAAAGAACACACAGAGACAGAAGCCTTGTAGACAAGAGTTAACAGAGACAATGGAAAGACTTAAAGTCTCCATTTACTAGTTGATGGTGAAGTGGGACGTGTAACGGTTTGTGGAAGATAAGAGCATCTTCTTCATAAGGGTTATCTGGTCATAAACTTTTAACTGTAAAGGGGATAATAAGTAAAGAGGGAAGTGATAAAAAAGAACACACAGAGACAGAAGCCTTGTAGACAAGAGTTAACAGAGACAATGGAAAGACTTAAAGTCTCCATTTACTAGTTGATCGTCCATTAAGAAACTCCAAGCACAGCTTTGGAGAGGGCCACCTGGGGTTTGTAACTGTAAGAAGGAGGAAAAAAGAGGAATATGAAGATTTGGGATATTCAATGGAGGGGTGTGTGTGTGAGACTGCAAAATTTATGAAGGAATATTAGGGGAAGGTGATCAGGGAGAAATAAAATGGGGAAAAGACAGAAAAGGGTATAAAAGGTGCCAGTCATGTTTAAAACAGGACCGGTCTGTATGCTTGTCTGGCTGAGCATTGCACCTGATCACTGTAGTCTGTCCTGTCTTCTTATTAAATCTTTTCTTAACCCTCTCTCTGTGTAATCTTATTCTATCCCATGTGTATGTACTGCAAGGACTAAGTGCCAGCTGCTGGGGGGACCAGCTTGAGTGGACTGGGTACCAGCTACTGGAGCCAGTGGGGTCTCAGTGTCAGCTACTGGAAAGATTGGGGTCTTTAACCTCCAGCCACTGGGATGGGAAAGGTGTATATCCCAAAAACCAGCTACTGGGGGGACCGGGGTGAGTGAGGCAAGTGAGGGGCTCAGCACCAGCCACTGAAGCAGGACTGTGGGTCACAGCCCATGTGCCTGGTGCCAGCTGCTGGGGACAAGTGTCTGTATCTTCCCCAAACCGTGTGTGTGGGGGGTATGTGTGTGTATTCACTGGCAAACTTCAAGTCTGACATGCTAGCAAGCAGGGGGCCTTGCGTCCAGGCTGGGATATCAGGTGGGCAGAGGGTCCTTGCTTATATTCGGGGAGACCCATGAGTGTTGGGTGCCTGTGGGATGAGTATGTGAGTGCTGCATGCTTGCAGTGAGCACCTAGCTGGACCAGCCAGCAAATCAGGTACCTGTGAGGCACGGGGATCTGGGCAGGGGTGCCAGTCAGCAGAGGAGCCATGCCAGTACTCCAGGGATCCATGAATATGCGTGTGCTTATGAACCTGGAGAGTCCTGTGTGTGCGCTGTGCTGGTGACCTCCTGCCTCTGCCAGCCCAAGAAGAGGAGGGGACGTGGCTGTCTGGGCTTGTGTCTGATGTGAGTCCTGTACGTGGGTCCTGTTGAAGGCAGTGCCTTGTCTGTGGCAGGCTGTGTGACATGCCAAGTCAGTGTCGTCTGTGTGTGTGTGCGTGTGTGTGTGCGCGTGTGGGTGTGTCTGGAACACGTGTGCAGCTTTGCTACTGGTTGAACATGCAAACAGGAAGGCAGCAACAGCATCCCTCAGCCTGGGCAGAGACCCTGGGTCCCCGGGCACTGGGCTGGGCTCCAGCAGCTGGGCAGGAGGAAGCCCCAGGCCCAGAGCTGTTGAAGGCAGTGGCCATTTATAACATCCCTTAATAAAACCCAGTTTTGTTGCCTGTACATAGGTGCACAGTGCCACTTGATATTCCCTGAGGTGGCCTACATGACTTCCAGCTGGCTCTACTGAAGGACACATCTTCTGAAGATCCCTTTATCTCCATATAGAAGCTTCAAGTGCCCTAAGAAATCTTAGGGTATCCAAATGTCTGCATAGGTCTAACAGAGAAAAAAGAAACAATGGGAAAACAACATATCTTCTGGATTGGCAGCTGGAAATGAGCTGGGATGCCCTAGGAATCTCAGACGGTATCCTGTATCTACTGGTAGACCCCACAAGTCTGTGGGTCCCCTGGGTGTGTGTCCAGTTCATCCTTCTCACACACCCTTGGAGTCTTTCGCACAGCCCTGAACTGTCCCTCCCTGTGAAGCGAGTCTTTCCATGAGTGACCCCAGGCACTGCAAGGGTCAAGTCGGAGAAGAAAATAGCCAGTTCCTAACTGGCCTCTTCAGAGTCATTCAGCACCTAACAACTGGCTGTCACCATCTCTGATGCTCACAGTCTACCTGTCTGACAGGTTCTCATGAGTTTGCAATTTTTTGAGTGATTGACAGGTCATTTAAACTCAAGGTAGTCCTCTATTCTTGTAACTAAGGAACAGTCAATACAAAGGGAAGGGGTGTCTTCAGTAATGAGTTATTGCTAAAATAATCCCAAGAGTTGTTATTCTTAGAATAATTTTAGTCTAACTAAACCAGTTACTTGAATCTTATTTTTCCTTCCATATGTTTGAGACATGTTTGCTTATGTGCTGTCATGTAGAACTATTCCAGTGTATCAATTGCATATGATTTAAAATCTCTGTCTGACTCAATACTGAAGTATTGTATAACCTCTGTGCTTGCCCTTTGTATAGGGGCAAAATCTACCTCATATGTTTAAAGAATTATTAAATGCTGATGACACAATGGGAATTAATTTCACATCAGGGCTCTTGGTGAAGACATTAATATCCGATGAAGAAGGATTTTTACATTGTGAAAATGACCCTTGACACTGCAATATTATCCATACTAGTTTATTATCAGAAACAAACCAAGCTGCCTCTGGCAACAGAGCAATCAATTACTGCTTTCTTATTCTGGACTGAGCTGTGTTCTGCAATTTATTCTTTGTTTGTTGTTGTTGCTGTGTTTGAAGAGAGAATTATATTCTCCAAGCTGATGTAGGATGTGCTCAGCTTCTTTCAAAGATGGGTAATTTATCAACTCAGTAGACTTTACCTATAAACAATCCATATATACTTATACATTTTAAATGTGCACATGTGTGAAGACATCTTACATAATATATCATCATAAAATAAGAATAGTACATAAGACCAAACCTGCTTAGCTCTTTAATCTAATTATTCTCCAAGCTGATGTAGGATGTGCTCAGCTTCTTTCAAAGATGGGTAATTTATCAACTCAGTAGACTTTACCTATAAACAATCCATATATACTTATACATTTTAAATGTGCACATGTGTGATGACATCTTACATCATATATCATCATAAAATAAGAATAGTACATAAGACCAAACCTGCTTAGCTCTTTAATCTAATCTTAAAGCCAGATTTTTCTTTACAATTGATTTTGTGGTAGAGGAAGAGATATATTTTTTTTCCTTAGAGGTATACATTAATTCTTATGCTTTTCCATATAGACACAACCCACTTCAAATCTACCTCTGAGATAAAGTTTATCAGTTATTTTCCCCATTTGTTCAATAATATCTTCATACTAAGTTCAGAAGCAGTAACTTCTGTAAAAAGTATATTTCTGTACATTTATTTGTATACAAGTTAACTTAATATGCTTGTTGTGCAGAAATTAAAATGGCACAAGGTATTCAATACAGAGTAGGAAAAAATGGCAAATAAAATTAAACATTATACTGGCCGACAATCATAATTCAGAGGTTAAGCTTAATCTCACTGAACTCATGTCCATTCAAAAGTATTTATAGAGAAATTAGTTATTTTCCTCCATGGCTAGCTGAAACTGTGGTTTGTACATAAACTATTATAGTAACGTATCAGTTTCTGAAGCAACCTTAGATGATGCTGAAGTTACTTAATGAGGGGTGAAAAAGGAGAATATTGTAAGAAAAGTACCTACTTTTAATTTGGGGTTTGTTGCTTCACCTTATAGTCCAGTTCTTTCTGTAAGTACCTAGAGAAACATCCTAGAAGTGAGGTAATAGGAATAATTTCAATGAGTCTTTGTTTTTACCTTTGAAAACTGGCCAGGAGCTTTTTGTCAGTGGATACTGTGGCAGAAACTCCTGGAAGTACAAGCACAGGATGACATCAGAGGCCCCCAGAGTAGAAACACAAATCACGGTTAGTCAGTTACTGGTCAGTTAAGGAAAGTAACCATGAGATCTCAGTAGAACCAGTAACAGGGAGAACGGAGAACAGAGAACATGAATCCAACATAAGTAAAACGTCCCGTATATGGTAAATATACATAGAAGGTAACAAGATTGTTCCCTACAAGAATGGGAACAAAAGAACAGAGAGGAAGTGATTCACCATTGTCTCCCTGGCTAAGAACATCCCACCAAATCAGAACCTCTGCTTACCAACAGCAGGTCCTCCCTTCTCTCCAGTAGACAAAGAGCCCTGCCTTTTGATTTGTCATTTATTGCATTTTGCTCCTGCAACTAAGCATCATATGTAATGTATTATCTCTTACTATGTAATTGGGTTAAATAAGTCAGTCTTTTAAAGGACTCTGTGTGTGTGTGTGTTTTCTGCTTGATTCTTCCCACATGCAGTACTGAATCAATATAAAGACAAGTACAGCAACTTCATGTTTTACATGGCCTTAGCACTGCACGACTGCATGTTCTCTGAATGTGGGTATATCTTAGATTAGCCAAACACAGGGTATATCTTAGATTACCCAAACACAAATGCTGTTTCAGAAAGTCATATACAACTCCTAAATATAGATTTCCCTGTGACCTGTAGGATGATTCTTCTATAATTGCATTTTATTACAGGAGGTTTATAGGAGATAAAAGATATAGCTCAAAGTTAATGTTTGATCTTCAAAGACCAAATAGTTGAATACTCAATGAAAGTAAACGGCTCAGTCTTCATAGGCTGGTTAAGAATTTTTGAAACTACAAGACAAATTCTAGCCATTCCTATATAACACTAAAACAAATGGAATTAGTAGTCCACAAATATTCATTGGGGTCCTGTCTGCATTGAATAAAGCAGAGGATTTCAGGTCTTCATATATAAAATGAAAATGAGTTAAGAACACAGAGGTGATTCCTCAACGTAGTGTGAATTTATGAATCTCTGGTAATATCTCTATTTACATGAGGTGAATATATGGGCCAAATGTTTATTTAGTTTTAAACTTGTTCCAGTGTTAAAGCAAATCTTATTTTTACAAACCAAATCACATTTCCTTCTCACTGACATAAATGAAAGTTACACATATGTTGTAGTTATATCATCAGGCATATGTAATTATTTATCTACAGTTTGTGGATAACCTTAATTTCATTAAGCTTATTGAGGAAACCTGAAAATTATTCCTGTTGTCAGTGCAAAAATTGACACACTTAAAACTCTACATTTTAGTTTCAGCATTAGAAGTGTGGAAAATTAGAGTGAAAAAAAATTATGTCAGTGAACATAGATGAAAGTATCAAATGCAGATCTAGTTCAAAGCAAGACTTAGTTTATGTTCTTTTTTCTCATTCTCTAAAACTTGCAGGATAACAAGCAAAACATTATAGAATAGCTCTGGTTTTGGCCAAGTTTAAACTAATGTCTACTCATTGAAGATGAACCTGTCTAAAGTTCTACAGCAAAGCAAACTTTAGTAGCTGCTCCAGGCATGTTTTTCTGTGTGTATGTCAAATAGTTTAAATAGGAAATAGAATACATATCAGATGGCTTATGAAGAGTGATAACATTGACCAACTACTAAACACTCTTTTTTTAAAACAACTTTTAAACACCAAATATGATTGCCAAAATCATTCGGCAGTTAAATTTTTTTATTAGTGCTTATAAAAGTCCAAATTGCTTCATTTCCTCAGAGAGCAAAAAATGGAAGTGGTCGAGGGAGGTGATTCTGCCCCTCTACTCTGCTCTGGTGAGACCCCACCTGGAATCCTGCGTC
>NW_008795138.1:3512727-3525143 GCF_000699145.1 Aptenodytes forsteri | reverse complement strand
CCTGGAAACATTCCAGGTCAGGTTGGAGGGGGCTCTGAGCAACCTGCTCTAGTTGAAGGTGTTGCTGCCCATGGCAGGGGGGTTGGACTAGATGACATTTAGAGGTCCCTTCCAACCCAAACTATTCTATGATTCTATGGTATAACATTCTAATTCTAAAATCGAATGGGGTATATTTGTGGATAATGTATAGCACAGAAAAGCAGCAAGCGCAATGCACACACTTTTTAATCCATCATTTTATCACTGTGTTGGAAAGGGTAACAGATAGAAAGGAATAAAACATGGCTGATATACATTGAATAAATAAAATCTATATATTTCTGCTAGCTGACCAGGATGTTTTAATTTCATCTTTAAAAGGCAATGATAAAGATTCAAGAAGATAGCTGGTTTTTTGCAATGAAATACAATTTACTTACTTTTAGCATACTTAGATTAATACTAACAAAGACAATTTTTTATACCAGAAGAATAATTATGAAGCCATAACCTTAGAGATTTTGGTAGGAGTGTTTAGAACGCTTTATAATCTTTATAATGTTGGGTTTTTTTCAGTCTCTTCTGTTCCTCTTTCCAGTGTTTTTTTCTTTTTTCCTAACTAGAAACCTAGAAGGACTGAAGCAAGATTCAGATTTAAATGTTTTAATCCATTCAGAATCATACAGAGATTTGTCTCCCTAAAAGATAAAGCATTTCTATTTCCTCATGCTTTATTTAGGTAATGTTTATTAATAACAGTGTATATAACTGTGGTTCATAAGTCCACAGAATTATGAGGTATTTATCTTAATTTCAAAAAAAAAGAACCAAAACAATTTGCATATAATGTTGAAAAAGTTCACTATATTTTAAATGAAGGAATGCCTTAAATAGAAATCAGATTCTGTTTACTAACATGTTTGTCTAGTTTGAACTGTCTAAGCACCCAAAGGTCCAGTCTAAGTTGTCATCCTCTTGTGATGTTCACTGTACAAACATACTCTAATGGATTATTCCTATCTCAAAAAGCATTTTTGATGGTAAGTATTGACAAATACACGTGAATATACTCCTGTTTCAAAAGTATAAAGGTAAAGTCTGACATTAAATAAAACTTTTTAGATGTTAACAAGAGAAACTGATGGCATTATCCATAACACATGACACAGTGCCTCCCTTATTAACCAAACAGTCTGGAAACTATTGAGAAATCTCTTGTAGCAAGGCTCATTAATTGAAATATGTGGCAATAAATGTCCCTGTCGTATAACCATCATGCTGTTCCATATTACATAAACGATTACTTCCAAATAATCTCTGTGTTACAGGCATACATTTAGTATGCAATATCCATTATAAACTTTTGTTATATGTTGGAGAGTTCTCCAGAGTGATGAAATTTTATGGAAAAAATATAATATTGCTTTTTTTCTGGCAGAAATCATTTATTAGTTGCAAAATGTTCAGAAGTAAAATAGTCTGATCTGAAATATAAACTGAGATGTGTACCTAAAGTTGAAAATACTGAGAGGTGAAAGTAAATGTCAGTAGGTCACTTAAAATGCAAGATCACAAACATTACTTCAACTGTGTTTTGTGGGGGAATATGCTGCTTGCTGCAACTCATTTGTTGCAGGGTAAAACATCTTAGTCTATGTAGTTTAAACAAAATCAGGACTGAAATGGTGAACTTAGACAACCTTCATAACTGTAACTCTTTAGCCCTGCAGTATACAGTATCGCCATGGCCAGTAACAGACCACAGACTTTGTACCGAGTTTGCAAGGCCTCAGGACTGAGGCTTATCATGCCTGATCTGTGTTAACTTTTCTTGACCTGCCTGCTCCTTTCTTTTACTTGGTTTAACTGCTACAGATTTTTTTTTCTAATCAGGTGTCTGTGGCTAATTTGTTTTCCATATCATTGTATAGTAAAGTCATAATTTTGTACAGAGAGGAGAAATTGTAGTGAGAGGCTAATTTGTGCCAGAGCTTAGCACTAGTGACTAAAGTAAATGAAGCCTTAGGCCGCACGAATTGTACTTTTGTCTTGGTTTTTATCTATGGAAATGTAACCAGTAGGTAAAGAAGTGTAAGTAAAACTTTAACTACAGGATATTTTGTAACAAAAGTTAAGGGAATGTCTCAAGACGCAGGCAAAAAGGGTGCCTGGAGGCCGTGAGAGCAAATCAGAAGAGAAGACCTCAGACTCCGCGAATAGGCTTGGATGAGCAGAAGTGCCATCAGGAAATCAGGCAACCTACAGAGTCTATAAAATCCAGTAACAATCAACAGGTGGGGTCCCTCTTCGGAGGCACCCAGCTTGAGCTCTAACTGCTATTGCATATTAAACATAGTAGAAGAAGGAACTCGGTTTGATTCTTTTATTAAAGTGGAACCTAGGGATGAGCCCTGTTGAGGTGGCATCCGAATAATTCCTACCATGGTCTAGGTGGCAGCTGCTTAATTCTTACAACAGAAACAAACAGTTGTTCTATGCAGAGTGAGGTACCTACAACTCTAACACAATGACGTAGTATAGAAAAATACAGCCCTGGTATGCTATCAGAGGCCTTCAGAAGTGGCAGGAGAGGATGTGGCATAGAGGACCACAGGCATGGGACAATAAGGCATGCACCACAGGCTTAGCACTATAGACCCTACAGCTGTAAACAACTCACCTGTGGTCATCTAAAGAAATGCAGACGGGAGCTGGACAAAACTGATTTTCATGTGTAACAAAGAGAACCAAGAAATAGTATTGAATAGACATGAAACACAACAGATATGGCAAATTTGGCTGTAACATGGAGTTGTGGATGAACAAAGAGTAGATGTGTAAAACATTAGCAGACACATAAAAATGGCCCCAAGCAGATCCTAGAGGGAGGAAAAAGAAACTATCAATATTAGTACCATATTCCTCCTGGTGAAGGACTGCAGACTGACAACTGGCCGTAACATACCCACACCACCAGTGCTCTAAAGCCACTGAGCTTAGGACTCAGAGAAACAGTGTAAAGATGAGCATAACAACCTGGACAAGGGGTAAAAACTACAAAGTGTGTGTGTAAAACAATTTTAACTGTGTTATTATAATTAAGCCTCTTTTTTTTTTCCTCCCATATAAATCTTTCTCTCTCCTCCTTTCATTTTCCCTCCTCCCACCCCTTCCCCCCTGCCCCTTAATAATTTGGTCTGGACTAGTAATGTTTTCTGGGTTAGACTGTTATAAATTTCAATTATACTAATAATAAACCCTTGCTTTTATATGTAAGGAATATTTCCTCTTCATCCATAAAGAGGATACTGAAAGTAACATAAGTAAATCCAAAAAGTTCTCACACACACACACACACACACACCCCCTTCCCGTGGCCATGGGGGTTTTCTCCTGCAGGAGACATGGCTGCTCCAGCTTTGTATGCCTCCTGCTGCTTCTGGTCCTGTGCCAATGCACCCACCGTTGAGGAGGTGCCCTGGAAGGTGTTCCCGCATGCCGAGGTGGGGTCCCTGCATGCTGCCTCCACACTGCCAGCCCACTGTTGGGGTGGAGGCTGCTCCAGGCATCCCACAGCAAAGCTGCACTGCCCAGCCTGGACAGGGGTTCGGTTGTCCTGGCTTTCTCTATGAAAGCAGAATTTTTTCTTGTGATCATACAAGTTTCAACAGATTTTTTTCCAGTTCTAAAGGGGAATTTCTAGTCAAAACCAGAAAAAAGGAAACAGTACTGTACAGAAAAAAAAAAAAAACACTCCTGTTTTTTGATCCCTAAGCTAAGAACTGAAAAAAAAAAATTACTTGAAGTATGTTCTTGTCTTGAACTCAGACCTTTAAGAAAAGTTGCCTGTTACCAACTTCAGTATATTAGTCACCAGGCCATTCCTTCACTAAGTAGCAGGCAATAGCAGGTAGATGGTGTTTAACTTGCTTTAGTAAAAATAAATAAATGTAACTTGTATGAACAGAAAAGGACTTTTTCTTTATTCCTAGGTACTGTGACACCAATGATTCAGATCTTATAGAGACTACAGCTGAACAAAAAGAAGTTGAAACAATACTTGTTCAATTAATTTAGCTCTTTTCTTTTTTGGCATACGGTCTACAAATGTAAATGATGTCTTGAAATATAGGAGTCTGGGTTGGGGTTAGAAAGATTAATACTCAAGGGCATGAAATAGTTCTTTGAATTTGAAATCTATTTGCAGTTGTTCAAGAACTCATTTGAGAAAATAATGTCTAGTCTGTGACTAGTCACTAGATGTATTTAATGTTAATGGTTTGCTGTTGAGACTATTTAAATGGTCACCTTTCACATAGTAGTGTTTTTACTCTCTGATTAGTCTTTAATCTTTATAAATGAAAAAAAACAAATGAAAGAACCCTTGGGACTTGAAGGGGTTGGACTGGGGAGCAATACCTATGAAAAAGACAGAGATTGCAGGAGATAATCCTCTAAGAGGAAGTTTAGAACATTTAATAATGTTTTCCTGTATTATCTCTTCTCCAATTACAAATGAAAATATATTCCCAGATTAATTATCATTATGTTCCTTCCTGATGGAAAAGGAATGAATGAGACAATTTTTTTGAATGTTTTATAGACTATATTTTTTTTGTTTTCCATTCGTAAAAAGCATCCGACTTCCAGGTCGTACTGACATTCAGTTTAGATTAAACAAAATAGACAAAGTAGGCTACACATTAAAAATATAATTATAAAAAATACCATGATTGAAATCATAATCTCTCTGAACTTAATGGCAAAATCTTAGTATTACCTTACCGGTATTAGGATTTCACCCTTTTATATGCCTCATGGGCAGGAATGATATGGGCACACCAATGCCTTTTCACTTTTCACACTGGCTTCCTCAATAAGCAGCAGGTTTCTATAAAATGCAAAGTTGCAGTCATACACACAGAATAATAAAATGATGTAAGGCAAAGGTCTATGACTAATGTTCCAGACTGAGTCTTGGAAAACTGGGTTGTAACTTCTGACTTTGGCATAAACTTCATATCAAATGTTACTCAACCCCTAAAGGCTGTGTTCACAAAAGGACATGGAGTTGTAATGTAATTGTTACCATTTTTCTTCCTCTGGAAAACACAGCTTCAAGTTAAATACCTAACCTCTCCAGGTGCTTAAGCAGGTGCTTAAGATTCCTCAAAACCAGAAAGGCAGTAGAAAATTATGAGAAAAAACCTTTATCCTAAGACCTTCTTTCCTCCAGGTTTTAGACCTTTGGTTTGGAATGTATGCGTGTCACTGATTCACAGTTCTGAATGCTTGCTTTGAATTAGACATTCATTTCAATAGTCTCTCCCAATGCAAAGTCCCTTTTTCCTAATGTAATTGCCCAGGTTTCAGTTTTCTTTTCTGTTTGCAGATGCAGGGGATGGTTTTTGACTCTGCTGTTTCCATCTTCCCCAAGAAAATCAATGAGTATAGGGATTTAACATTCCCATTTGGGAAAACAGTTTCACTTTGAACTAAAACAGAGTTTAATTGAGGAAAGGGAGAAAAATGTGAGAATAACTACAGCAGTCATTATAGTAAATGTTTAAACATTGACTGGTGTAGAAGTAAAATTTATGACTTTTAGTTTTGAGTTGGTCTGCACACCTCTGGCTAGCCTACTGAATTTTCAGTGTGCAGGGGCATGGTGTGTTGACCCCTGCCAACAGCCAAACACCCATCCCGGTGCTCGCTCACTCCCCCCTCCCCACAGAAGCATGGGGGAGAATATAAGAGAGTGAGAAAACTCATGACTCAAGATAAAGACAGGGAAATCATTTACCAATTACTGTCCTAGGCAAAACAGACTCAACTTGTGGAATTTAACTTAATTTAAAATATTTAAATACTGATTTGGGTACTGTCAAACAGACAAAACAATCATTTAAAAGCCTAGGGAAAACACCCTTCCTCCCTCTTTCCCAGGCTCAGCTTCACTCCAGACACCTCCCCTCCCACCTTCCTGGTTTCCACTCACCTTGTTATCACCTCAGGTTACTCTCAGTCCTTTTGGTGAGGCAACAGGTGTCAGAGGAGGTTAAGATCAGGGCATAGCAGTTTATTTCTGCCGCTTCTTGTTTCTTACTCTTTACTTCTGCTAATCCTTCCTTCTTTCTCATTGTTTTTGCTCCAGCTTTGGTCCTCCATGGGCTACAGTCCCTTCAGGGGTGTTACCAGCTCTGCCATGGACTACCCCTTATTGCTCTTGGCCTTGTTGTTCCTTTGTCTCACTGTTTACCGCCCTTTCTTAAACATGTTTCCACAGAGGCACCACCATCTTGTCTGAGGGGCTCAGCTGTGCCCTACGATGGGCCCACTGGAGCCAGCTGGAACCAGCTGTGTCCAGCACAGGGCAGCCCCTGGCCTCGCCTCACAGAGGCCACCCCTGCAGTGCCCCGCCCTGCTACCAAAACCTTGTCATTTACACCCAATGCATAGGGAACATTTTCACACCCTCGTGAATGCTGAAGTATCTTCCGTACTGAGTAGCTGGAACAAGTCATGGAACCCAACTATGTCACGTTTCAGGTGGAGGTTTGGGTTGTAAACTTTTTCTCCCTTTACAGAACTCCACTGGAAAGTTTGCAACTCTAACATGTCAGCACCAAAAAGGAAACTGAGGCCAGGGTATACACATTTTGGCAAAATACTTCACTAGTGCACTCTATAAAGGGGTGTTTATGTGTTTTGGAGAGGCTTTGATTTTATACATGTCCTGTAAGAATGTTTGTACTTCTGGAAAGATACCGCAGAGAGTCTATGTATCATTTGGCATGTATGACAGATTTGGGTTGTTCCCTGTTTGCCATCTCTCAAACTGAATTGTGCTTTAGACTTAAAGATACTGCATTTAAATTTTGTTCCCTCGTAACCCAGTAAACACCCTGGAATACTATCACTTGCCTGTCTCGCTCTGGTGAGGACAGTGGCAGCTGCTGCACTTTGGCACTGTTGGAGATATTTAATCTCAGAATTGACGGCAGCGGAGATCCGATTCTGACTGGGTACTTTGGAGTTACAAAATACTAAAAATAATTAGCTAGGGGTTATAATTTAGCTAAAAGCTATTTTGAAATCCTGGTTGAACGTATTTTGGAAGCATTTGATTAAGTATTACTAAGTAAAGAATTGGAGTACACTTAGAGCTTGAGTATGAATTTTATTTGCATAGAAAAGGAGTAATTCTTTGCCCAAAGAGTTAAAAGAAAGGGACTTTCTGTAAATGTTTTACTGTATTTTCTTGTCATTGGAGTTATGTAACATGCAAAATCACTGCCGTCTACCTAGATATTCATTTAGGAATAAGCATGAAATCCATATATAATGCAAACAAAGATTTTCCAAATACTGGTGACAAAAGTCTGCACAAGTCTTTTCAAACAGACAGAGATGTTGGAAGTACTAATAAATGCACACTCTGAAAAATAACCAACATCTAAATCTATATTTTAAATCAAATAGAAATGCTTTCATAAATGTCCCAGCTAAAGATAAGTAATTAATTTCCATGAAAACAAACACCACTAAATTATTTCTTAATGGAGGCATTGCTGTAGCTAAAATGCCATGACTGTATTGGTTGCTTTAGCTAATCTGACATTGAGTCCAAGGCTTACAAAGTCAACATAACACTTAAGACATTATGCTTACTTAGCCACATTGTTTGAATGACCTGCTTCAGAAGAAGCTAAGTAAGTCAAGATTTATTAGACAATTTCAACAAAACATACAGAAATAACTTTAAGTACCACTTGCAAGTTTAAAAGTCAAGAGCAGAAACAAACACTTCCACAGATGCTATCTTCACCTGAGGAAATTTTTAAATAATTCCTTCATAGCATTTTGATATAAATGATGCCCCTATGTTCTGTCAAATAATATTGATGATGTCTTTTTTTAACCTATGCTAAACTATCTTTTGGATTCTATATTGCTGAACTTTTTTTTTTTTTAGTTCAGTCAGTGACTAGTGTATTTTATATATTAGCTTTCTGTATGAGTTGTCATACTTGATATTGAAACACTGTGTCATTAATATAGTATAAAGAGATTGAGTTGTCCTTGATTTTCTTGCTGCATAGCTGGTTTATGGAAAAACGAAAAAAGCTATTTCTAGTCTCTCTTCCACTTTAAAATAAAAGAAATATTGTTATAGACAAATATTCTTTATATTATTGCTTTTATATTTATTGTTTCTATCTTGTGAATTAAAATATTCTTTAAATACTATAAGACAAATGGATGAAAATAATGGAATTAATACACAAGAGCTAAAGCATTATACTGAGAATTTTCATCACAGCTCTTGCTTGATATGCGGGCTCCTTGTAAAGCATGAAGAACAAAAAGGATTTTAATCCAGTCAGTGGCCTCACACATTATATGTATGACACCAAAATATTATGGCCTTGAATCAAGAATAAAAACTGCCCCAAAGTATTAAGGAAAACTGTCCAAAACTTAATGGCAAGACCTTAGTCAAGTTAAACATTTCAGCAGGTGGAACTAAACTGTTGGTGGAAATCTAAATGCAACTACTACTACTACTACTACTACTACTACTACTACTACTTCTACTGAGTGCTAAATTAAGAAAACATTTTTTAGGTGCTTTAATACAGGCAGTCTGGTCTTCTGGGAAGGTAATACACTGTTTTTCTGAAACCTCAAGCAAGCATGTACAGACTGAACATTCATTTTATGCTGCTTGTTTCTGACACAGATGGGATAGACTGGATTTGTTTCACGTAGACAGTCTAGCTGCAACTTTTCATATGCAGAAAGCCTAGTATCAAACGCATGGTTCCTGAAGCTCCCAGATGTGCCTATGCTGTCTGGTCTGTCGTCTGAAGTCACACTGTATTAATTGAATGCACAGTGAATACACACCAAATTCATACTGGACAGTTAGATCTAAAAACAGTCTATGGGAAGAACTGGGAACTATAGAAACCAAGGAACAAGATTTACAGAAGTTAAAAAGGGAGGACAACTTCCATTAGAGTGTTTTAAACCACTTTAAATCAATAAAGAGGGCTAAAGTAGACCCACTGTCCCTGCTGTTGAAAACATTTTGTTTTATATAAAATACTTAAAAAATCACAAAGGAAAAAAATTACTAGCCAGGTGCCTCCTTTTTCCAAGTGATTAATTTTTATTAATTGATATGAGAGCCCAATTAATATTTACTGGAAGTGAAAAAGGTGAAATAAAAGTGATAACTTGTTCTTGCCAATTAACCTGTTCTCTGCTATCTAGAATATTAAGGTATACAGTGTAAATAGGAATTCAGAACCCTTTTTGCTGTGAAAGTATTCAGTCTGGGCCTCTTGCATCCTATTTACTATATACTCTAAATCCTGGACTCTTACACCCAGGAAAGCACTTAATCTTTCCCTTTCTTTTGAAAGAATTAGATTTATGTTCATCACCCATAGGAGCTTTCTCTTTTGCTAGTACTATATACCACATTACCAAAGATATATTTTTTTATGTCACCTACTGTCATTCACACAACACAGGTATGACAATTACAGTGGTTGTTTATGCAGAAAAATAAACTGCAGAACAATTTCAGTGATATCTGGACTGCATCTGTATGTAATGAAGAAAGTGTCACCACTGGATCAGCCAGGTTTCCACAAACTAATAAAAAATATTCCATGAACCAGCTGTGATCTGATAAATGTTCCACAAAGACATCAGTTCTTGGGACAAAATTTAGGAGGTCAGTACTGAGCAAGTCTAATCATCATGGTAACTGGGTTGTTTATGTCTGATCACAAGACTTCATGGCTCAGACTCTGTTGACAGTCTGACACTGTTGACCAATACATTTTAATGCAAGGTTTAAGACTACCCAGAATTAAATGAGATTGGCTCCACACCAGCGACGTATATATCTCTCTTCTCCGTCTCCATCTGTGCTATTGGTATTTAGCTACATGGCACCTAAGAAAAGAACATAAAGGGATTGAAAGGAAGAATCTTAAAGTTGTTGTAAATAACACACCAGATTTCAGGGAGAATTTTTATTCCAAAACCTTGTCTATGTCCAAAATGTGGTGCTACATATTATTGTGCATTGTAATCTAGACACAAGAGACAATATGAGAATATAGCATGTGCAATGTACTAAACAGTTTTGACTGTAATCCATTTGAATTGAGTCTATGTGGCCAAAATACAAAGCCCATCTGTTTAATATAGCTTTCCCACAAATAAATAATAATAAAAAAACCCCAAACAAATAAACAAAGAAAATTCCATACTCCTGTTTGGAAAAGGGGAAAATTCAGCCCTACAGTAGGCCATCTGTTAGAATTTATGTAAGCTATGTGAGACACTCTTGGAGGTCACTGTGAGGCTCACAGAAGAAACAAAGCAGACAAAGCAACCAAAACCCAAACAAAATCAAAACTTTGCCATCATTATGTCCTTTTCTCCCTTTGATTTCCAATATTGGCAGAGCATTTTTATCCTGTCTGCTGCATAAAAAGCAAGCATAGTCTCCAGTCCTCTTTTGCATCTTTAGTTTGTAGACTATATTGTTTATGGTCCTTCAGTCTGCTCTAATCCATTCTGATTAATAAAATTTCACAGTTTATTTCACACCTTCTGGACTATCACATATGAACAACAGTCAGGCTATTCTTAGGATAAAGAAAAAGACTTTTAGGTAATAACACTAACACTGCAGGGCCAAAATTAAGATAATCAAGAACTTTAGGCCGTAGTAACCCACAGGAGAACTTTCATCCTGTTATGAGCAAGCCAAACGTCTGACCATTAATTGGGGCATTGTCAGAGTTGCTACTCAGGTAGCAGATATCTTCTGGAATTTTACTTCTTATATTAAAATACTTCCAAGAGAATTAATGACTTAGTAGTGTCTAAGATGGCCTAGCATCACATTCTTAAGGAAGATGCAAACTCAGAAATTCCATTGTATGACTTCTGACTAGATTTTATATGTAGTTCTTAATTTGAAAAACTCTGGTGTTTAATTCTAGTCTATATTCTTTTATAAAGCTCAGCTCTTGTGACTGTGAAGGTTCTTTCAATATCCAAGCCCATTTTTGTCTTGACCTACTGTGAGTAATGATTTCCAGATTTAGCTGTATTTACGTAAGAATTCTAAAGGTTATTGTCTTGGAGACAATCACATGAATGCCATTAAGTAACAAATGAATTTCTGAAGCAGCATATTAAGTGATACAGTTATAAGAATTAACTGTGTAATCATAGTCTTAATTTCTTTGTCTAATAAAAAAATGTGGTGGAACCAATAGAATCATATCCCTCTCTTTTCCATGATCCCACTAAAACCCCCTATCCTTTTCTTATTTAGCTTTTGCTGTTACAAGTAAGACTATTTAATGGGAGGGTATAACTCAACATCTGCAACTGTATGTGCAAACGCAAACGCCACCTCTTTGTACTCTTCACACCTTACTTCCCACTTCTCCAATTTGTCTAAATTTCGTAGCCAAATTTCCTCCTCCTCTCCCTCCCTTTTATCTCAATCAACTACTTTCTACCCCTAATCCTGCTCCCTTTACAGCAGCAAATTCAGGTTTCCTTTTCCTACATGCCAACATCTCCATCATTCTAGATCTCCTGCACTTCACTTTTGATCCTAACATATTTCCATCTCTTGTCCTATTTCTTCTGCTATAAACAGCAAAAAACCCAGCCACAAATTTGTATAGCAGTCCTAATCTACTTCTCAATTTCCCACTTTGAACAGCTTTTCATGTTCTGTTTTTCCTCCCTACACTCAGTTTAAAATAATTGCCTTTTCAAAGCAACCTTTTTTTTCTCTGTTCAGGTCGCTGTTTTTCCTTCAGTGCTCTTATCTCTCATTTAAGTTTATATCTTCTCACTGGGTTTTTGTAGTGCTAGAATAATTTAAATTAAGTCATAGTTGATAACAGGTAAAACTCCATGGTCTCCAATGTACACGTGTCATGTAAATATACTGCCTCTCAGTAGTGTTGCTCTAAACATTGTTCAAGCATAACATAATGTTTGTAGAACCCAGGTTGCTGATTTTCTCACTGATTTCTACCATGTCTATGTAGCAGTGAAACACATTTAGGAAATAATATTAAGCTTTCTTTGAATGCCAGAACTTTAGTTTGACATGAGTGAAATATTTAAAAAATAAATAAAATTTGTCATTATCATTATAGACCATTTTCTTAAAATACAGTATTTATTATAAAGTCCAAGTGCAATTGTTAATATGCTAATTAAAGAAACCACTGTTTTCTCTTTTGCCTTAGTATCTTTCTTTGCATAATTCATTCCTTTGAAGATGCAGTGAACTATATACCTTCTACTTTGTCACATGGTCTGATTTTTTTTTTTTCCCCACAGAGTACAAAATTAGAAGCTATTAAATGTTAAAC
>NW_008795138.1:3509118-3512706 GCF_000699145.1 Aptenodytes forsteri | reverse complement strand
TTTACAAAAATAAAACATAGAATCTGAATCTGATAAAAGACATTTTAAATCAGAATGTAAACCATTTAAATCAAGAAAATCCCACAAATGCTCTATATTTTCTGACCTAAACATATCCATTGTCTTCACATTTTTAATGTAATTTCCTTTTTCTCTTTTATCTACCTTTTTTGCTTCTATTGGCCATATTGGAATGTGTAGAGTTCCTCCCACACAATTAGCACCGAAGGCAGATATGATTTGATTGCTAGTGATTCAGAAGAGCTATGGGGCAGCTGGCTAGTGCAATAGGAAGTATTTACTGGGAGAGGTTTTTCTGGTCTTCATTTTCACTAGAAGTGAAAATTTAATGTAGCATCAGCCAGTTATGGCATTAACAGCTGTACACTCGACTGCATACAGACTGTCATACTGGAAAGGACAGAAAATGTACGCAACATGTGGAACATCTCTAGTTCTTTAGTAAGCTCTCCCAATAATTATACCTTATCCTCCACTACATGTGTGTCTTCAAAGGTTCTGCTTTAGCATTGCTCTTTATCCACCGACAAAATAAGAGCTCTGTGACTCAGTAGCACACCAGAGCCCCACATACCCATCCTAAGAAATCATATATTCTGATACCTAAGAATTCGGTATATGCATATTGAACTAAGATGTAGATCTTTTTGTTAGTCTGGTCTTTGTGAAGTTTATTGTGAAAGGTTTTTAATTTGTACTTTCAATTACATGAGAAACAAGAACTAAATCTGATCATGTTCAGCGTCATGCTCAGTTGAAATATCTGCCAGAATAACAATGGACATACTTGTAGTAATGTATCTCATTCTGTAAGTTCAGCAGAAAAGATAAAAATTTTGTATGTCATAAGGAGATTTAGAGGCTTGCTAGTTGCTCATTCCTTTAGCAATCAGATTTTGAATTGTAGAAGGCATGTTTGTCTATTTTTTTCTTTCTTCCTTAAAACCTGACAAACCCATACAACACAAAGAAGGTTTTTACAAGTAATATTATGAGAAGTATCTGCAAAATATACTGCAAATGGCAAACTTGGTTTATAGGACTGGATGGCATTTTTATATTCACTAAGTCTTAGTTTTTCTAGACATGCAATCTTTTTAACATATAAAAGTCTGCAGGGGTGTCTGAGAATATATATCAACACTAAGTAGCTGTAACACTATGGTACTATAAATGTGAAAGCAATACTATTACATTTGATGAGAGATATTCACTTTTGTACAGCAATGACTACACACGAATTAAATAACATTGAGCAAATGAACAGAGTGGATGTACAACAAAATACACTAATCGATTTATTCTATGAAAGTGAAAAATGAATGCCTAAGGAATTTTTTCTTCTTCACTTTGCTTATATTAGGTAGGTCCATACTACTGAGCTTCAATAACATCTGCACTTGGCCTCTTCTCATGTTGCACAGACCATATCAGGTACCTTGTGGTGAGTGAGAGAATCCAGTGTAAGTAAAGGTGATAATAAGATCTTGGCATAAGTTCTTTGAGATGTTTGATTTAACATCACTGAGAAGATCTAGGGCCTGTGTGTAGTACTTGTGTGTACTTTGTCCAAGTACAATATACATGAAATTAATATCCATGCAACTTTTCAACACCCTCAATCTCCACAGTGAGCTTCATATCTATATTGCGTACCAGGTCATAGCATTTAGACTGAACAAACTCTGTAGGCAATGGATTTGAAATTCCTACACCTCTTCCACAAGATCTCTGCCTAAGATAATGTCAAATTTGACTGCTGCTCTGAAACATCTCTGGAACCTGTATTTTCTTTTTTAAGCAGGGGCCTCCAAGAAAAGCATCCTGACAATTTTAACCTGTAACCCATTCTACAACTCCATACTAACCCTTGGTTTTGTGCATATCCTCCTGTTCCAATGCTCAAAACTTTATTCCCTCACCAAATATAAATCTGAATTTTTAACTGCATCCTTTCTCTTGGTGAAATTTAAATTAGACTTGTACCTTCCTAGACCAACTCATAATTGTAAACTGAAGAATTCCTCTGAAATGAACTGGAAGACTGCCTTTGGAGACTTGATTGTCATATCTTTACAGTCTTTTCCCAAAGCTGGGTCCATTACCTTGACTACATTTCCCTAAAAAACTGAAGAAGTATAAGTTGAATAAATAATCTGCCAATAGTACTTGCACATGTAAAGAGGTGGTTGAATCATTATATACTATCTTGTATTCACAGGTACTTTATTGTCCACCAAATATCAACTTTCACTTTCAGATAAATTATTCAGGTTGACTGAATACAGTAGGTCTATATATATCAAATTTCTATTATTATAAACATGGACTGATATAATTCCAAACTATTCTTTCTTTATTTCTTGTATTCCTAATATCCATTCAAAATTCCATGCTTAGGATCATCTTCCTTACTCATTATTTTGGTCTCCAAACCAATGGCGCCTCCTTTTCTACCTCACTGAATTCAAGCTTTATGGTTTTAGCACTGAAGTTATTCATCATAGCTTTATTCTATCCAAGTTATCATTTTCTGTCTATTGTGTCATACCCCATAAATTCATTCTGCCACTGATACTAAATTTAAACTGGACTTTCCACAACACTTTCTTAACCTTTCTTAAATATCAAATCTAATTTTTGTCCCTAATTCCCTCTCATGTTCTGGATATGAATAAGTTTTCTTCAAATCAAGCAAAAATAATGACTTCTACTAAAAGGACTATGAATATATAATGAACAAATAGTATACACAGCCTGCTAACTATAGTTGGTCTGATTTACTTAACATACACAATAAATGCTTTCACGCTGACAACTAAAAATATAGTACACCTGGAAACTGCAACGTACACAGTATTTTTTATATAACAGTTATTGTGTGCTACTATCAGTTTGGTCAATTAATTAGGTTATTGTGAATAAAAATTATTCATTTTTCAAAGTAACTAAAGGTAAAGCAGGTGTTTCAGACTTCTTTGGTGTAGAGTAGGAAAGAGCTTGACTCAGCAATACCTATTTTGTGGACTGAGCACTGGCACAGGTTGCCCAGAGAGGTTGTGGAATCTCCATCCTTGGAGATATTCAAAAGCCATCTGAACGTGGTCCAGGGAAACTGGCTGTAGGTGATCCTGCTTGAGCAGGAGGGTTGGACCATATGACCTCCAAAAGTCCCTTCCACCCTCAACCATTCTGTGATTCTGTGGATGGGCACGCACGTCGAGGAAGGAGACATATAGTATGTAGATAGAGACTGATTAAAATGTAGAAATAAGTGGCACAGTGTCTTGGCATAATCAAATATATTTCAAATTCCTCAGTGCTTGATTCTGAAGTCTTTTGGAGGACCCCTCTGATGCCTGTGGGGTGAATGTCCTTTGATGATAGACTCTGATGGGCCCAACTCTTTTTACTAACTATAGGAGGACAAAAGTAGACAAAATACCTGTCCTGGTTTTGGCAGGGATAGAGTTAATTTCCTTCCTAGTAGCTGGTACAGTGCTGTGTTTTGGATTTAGGATGAGAACAAAGTTGATAACACACCGATGTTTTAGTTGTTGCTAGGTA
>NW_008795138.1:3467922-3498826 GCF_000699145.1 Aptenodytes forsteri | reverse complement strand
TGGGGACTGGCTGGGCATCGGTCAGCAGGTGGTGAGCAATTGTACTGTGCATCACTGGTATTAGGTATTATTATTATTATATTATTTTTATTATTATCATTTTTTATTAAACTGTTTTTATCTCAACCCATGAGTTTTCTCACTTGTGCGCTTCCAATTCTCTCCCCCATCCCACCGGTGGGGTGGGGGGGAGTGAGCGAGCGGCTGCGTGGTGTTCAGTTGCCGACTGAGGTTAAACCACGACAATACCTAAAGTTTAGATGGCTGAATTTAAAGCAGGCAAAACACACCTAATGTGTTTAACTTAGCTGAGCTTCTTCACTTTCCCATGTCAGAAGCTGTGTCATTGTGGACAGGAGGAAAGGTATACACAAAGCCCAGTTGCCCTCCCCTTAGCTTTGATGACTGCAAGAACTGTTCTGCTTCCAGTAACATGGAGGAAGTATTTGCAGGATAGCATCAGCATTACCTGTTAATGTAAAACCAGTTGACAATTATGTCCTCATCCTGTTGATTGGTGGGGAAGTCAGAGCGTCCAACACTTTCATCACTTTAGAACAAATTTGCATGATGTGACAATAATTGAGAGGTCTTAAGAAGCATGAGGTAAATGAGAATATTAATATTGTCTGAATAGGTAATTAATAAAATAATCTAGATGAGATGAACAACTGAAAGTTTAAAAGCAAAGAGCATGCACAATGCAGAAGTGTGTTTTTTTCTTCTCACTGCTTTAATCTGCATGTCATTCATTTCAAATTAATAAAGTATTTGAGGCTTTAGAGTGTTTGTACAGGCTTGTTTGTTTTTTTGTTTTTTATTAGGTCACCAATTTCAGATGGAATTTGAAGAAAGTGTAGTTGTTTTAGTGTGATTCAGTGTGATTTCAACTGGGTGGCAGTTTAATAATCAGTAATTTACACTATGTACTAACGTACAGTACGAAATGTCACTGTAATAGCAGGCCAAATTTCATTTACTTTTCCTGCATGACCAGTATTATGGATGTCATTAAGGTTACCATCAGTTATTTGGCAGTCAGAGTTATTTATATCGTCCATTTTTTCTCCTGTCCTTTCTTTGTTCACAAAACCTTTTTTCTTGTCCTAAATCATCTTTTATTGCCTAATTTGTTCATCAGGTCCACAGTGCACTAAAAACCTAAAAAGGAAACCTAATCCAACTACTGTGCAAGTTTTCCAAACAAAATGAAATACATTGTCTGACTTAGGCATAGTCAGACTTGGGTACAGACAGCTCCATAATTTTGCAACTAGACAGATGTTATCAACAGAATTGTTAAAAAATGAGAATGTTGACAAGGGAGGAATCTTCGGTACTAACCAAATTTAAAGACTGTTAGCTGTCTAATCAGAGAAGTTAGGTGTAAGGAATGGCTCTAGATTTGAACCAGAGGCATGATCTAGATTATCACATGATGCTGTTTAAAGAAGAGACTACCTGCAATTTTCTGAACTCTGCAAAAAACATTTTTATTGTCTGGTCAGAAAGCCAAACAAATGAAATCATAGAATCACAGAATCATATAAGTTGGAAGGGACATCCAGAGGTCATCTTGCCCAATCTTGCTCAGAGCAGGGCCAACTCAGAGCTGGCTGGTCAGGTGCATGTCCAGTCAGGTCTGAATATCTCCAAGGATGTCGATTCCAAAATCTCTTGGAAATTGTGTTTGAGTGTTGGACCACCCTAATGGTTTGTTTTTTTTTTAATTTTGAAACTGAATTTCCTGTATTACTTGTGTCTGTCATCTCTTGTCCTTGATTCCGCACCTCCAAGAAGGGTCTGACTTCCACCTTCTTTACACCTTCCCATTGGGTAGGGGGAGACAGCAGTGAAGTCTCCCCATAACTTTCTCATTCCCAGGCTGAACAACTCAAGTTGTCTCAACCTCTCTTCCCTGTGTTGTATGCTCTAGGCCCCTGACCAGCTTGGTGGCCTTCTGCTGAACTCTCTCTCCATTATGTCCATGTCTTTCTCATACTGGGAAGCCCAGCACTGGACACAGTACCCCAGGTGTGGTCTCTGATGTGGTCTCACCAGTTCTGAGTAGAGGGGAAGGATGATCTCCCTCAACCTGTGACTATGCTCCTCCTAATGCTGCCCAGTATACGGTTGATGATCTTTGCAGCCAGGACATACAGCTGAAGCACTTTCTGAAAAAACAAACAAAATTTTGCACGCACACACACCACACACACCCCCAAACCAGAAGCTAGCACTTTGTCAGCCTCTGGCAGTAATGAATATAGCTTAAACTATTTTATATCTTTCAATCTTGTTTTCTGATAAGCAGTGGGGTATCTTCCAACTGCTAATGCTATCCAAAATCTCACTATTGACTTCAGTGGGAGCTAAACATAAATACATGTAGGTCTACGCTTGATAACATTCAGCAGAGAAAGGAAAATTCTGGATAAAATGTAATAGTATGAGTTGTGGGCACAAATATCACAGTGAAATGTGGCCACACCCCAGGTAGAAAAGAAAACATAATTTTGATTGGTGAAATATGGGTTTAAAATGTACAATGAATAAGTCAAAAATGAAGCAAAAATGGACTTCAAAAAATTGAGGATTTTAAATGAATAAATGCATTTGTATATTTGTTGCTACTTTCATTTCATATCATCACTTCATAAGGTCCTAGTCTGGAATATCTAACAAAAGTATTTTTTAAAAATAAGCTTTGTTTTATGAAATAGAAATAGATATGCAGAAGCAGCAGAGAGATCTGACCCTATTTAAGAACATCTTTCTACTGGAAATATCTTTGAAAGAAAATCTGATAATTGCTAGGAGGTATATTTCATTTTACAGAACCTCACCATTCTGAAATTTTTATCATTATAAAGTTTCCCTGAAATCAGTGATGCAAACACCTAATTACAGCAGGATGACCATGAGAAGATAAATATCTATTTCATAGTTTCTCCTTAGATCCGTATGTATTTTGATGAATCACAGAGTCCTTGTTTAGACAGCAAAGAAAGATTGTTACCATATGCCAGCTAACTAGTATTTTTCAAAATATAGTGTGAATGCTAATATTTGCAATACTGGTCAAATAAAAGCCAAGGTTTTAAAAGAGGCAATTTATTTTAAAGACCCTATTTAAAATAATGACTTAAATATCTAATTTAGATTCCAACGGGGAAATAATTCATTGTTCTGAGGTAGTTGCCAAACATCCCCACATCATCACTGCAGGGAGAAAGGTGCTTCTGAAGATCCACAGCTCACTTGAATTGAATAATGCTCTTCTCACTTGTCTGCCCTCTTTCTGTCTCCCCGCACCACACACAGTTCAAAAGAAAGAGTGGAGAATGGCGTAATCGAGGTTGTTGCATGTTTTATGTCAAGGAGTCTGGTACCTGTGTCACCTGTTCCTTGGGGAAATGCTGTAATTGCTAGATTCTTGTGCAATTTATTGTGCACGGACACTTCCAATAATGTCACTATTTATTAATGCTGGGAACACCATTTGTACTTCAGAATTTTTTTAGGAGAACCTAAGTTCGTTTTAATGCTGATGGCAACGAAGCTGTAGCCAGCAGGTAAATGATCATTGTCATCTCAGAACAAGTGTTTCTGAAAATTTGTGAGCTTCAGTTTATACACGCACAGAATTTGAGGCTTGGAAGTGATGTTCTTAATAGATTAAGGAATCTCTCATGGTTATTCAGCAATAAAGATTAAAAGAGTTAGAGTTTTTGCAGTCAAGTTGTCGGTGGAATTTTGTTTCCTGCTCCTTAATTATGGTAGTATTTAGGTGGACTGAATCTGTTTTAATGAATTTTACATTTAATAATACTTAAAGTTCAGATTTGTTAAGACTTTTATACTGTTAAATTCTACTGATCTCAGGTTAGGTTAACACACTGTATCTATTCTTATTTGCACCTTAAATTCTACTCTAGCCTATATATTAACTGGTAGTCTCTGTTAGCTCTTGAGACTCATAGTCCTGTTGAGGTTTTCAGTAACTCATTTTCATGTACTCTCAACACTGTAACTTCTTTCACAGTGACTCAAATCTCCTTGTTGTTAAAAAGAAGAAAGAGGAGGAAACAGGAAAAAAAGTGAATTTAATGGAAATTGAGATATATAGAGTATTATTATTTCAGTCTGTGATATCACTCCATATTATGAAACATGGTGAATATTAAAAAAAATGTTAAAAATAAAATACAGTCTAGTTATTCTTTAACTGAAAAGAGATCAAACTATTCAATCCTCACTTTTTATATACACACATTGCAAGTGTTTATGACTGTGTTAATGTGTGGGACTATGTGTGTTTATATATATATATATGTATTTATGTACATTTGCATGCATGAGAGATGCCAAGTTGAATTTCCTTGGTGAACAAAAGCTAATTCTGCTGATGAATAAAGGGAGGAACAGGAGGAATATTTTCATAAGGTGGAGAACATGGGAAGATTGCTATTGAGGTCTGAAAATCATAACATAAAGGGGTTAATTTTTCACTAGAAAAGCAGAGGGGAACATAATATTAGCCTTTAAAGGCATAAACTGTGTTAATTTAGCTTCTAAAAGGAATTTTTCAGAATATATAGGAGACAGTATACAGAAGTGCATCAGCGTTTTCTTTGTATACTACAGTAATAGTAATAATGGCATTAAAAGCTCCACTCTCTCAGTGCATCAGGTTTTAAATCTCACAGGGGCAGAGATATCAAGCTGACAACATAAGTGGGGGGAAAAAAAAAGGTTAAAAAAAAGAAGTTACCAAAACATGTTATGTATCTAAAAGAGGAAAAATACAAGGCTGATTTCATAATGCTGTGGCACAGAGAAGGCCATCTTAGAATTTATTCCCTCCTTCAGTATTGTCTTGGAATGGTATTTTATTTATAAACCTTTCATCTGTGTATGTGTTATTTTTTGTTGGTAAGTCTCTCTCTCTCATTGCCTCTCTCAGACTTACTTTGTTGCTGTATCTGATTTCACACAGAAGTAACAGAGCATCTGGGATACAGGGAGAGAAACACCAAGCTCCTTGGACAGCGGGATGCCTACCTTTAAGAAATATGACATTTACTATATGACTGTGTGACTGACAAAGTAATGTGTCACTCAGTGAATCCTTGACACTTGACACGTATAAAATTGCTGTTATGTAACACAGACTTGTATGTTTTATTCTGATGAAATATTTCACACTAAAAGAAACAATTTTTTATCAAGCAATTCACACTCCTTCAAAGATATGTAATAATTTTCAGAAGGCAGCATCTATTTATGATTTGGCTGTACTAGGCTTCTTTTACATCACTCACATAAACCCAACTCCCAGACTTAATTTGTTTTTAAACTACTGACAGGTAGTGTTGGAGAAATACCTCAATTTCAACAGAAAACTGGAAGATCACTGAAAATGTATTTGCTTACCTCTGGTCCATGTTCTTTAGGATGAGGTCAGGGTTTTAGCCACACAGGCATCTTTCTTAAGTCTATGTCAATATCATCATCAATATCATCTCACTTTTCACACAAAAAATGTCAAAAGCTAGGGTAAACAGAAGCAATCCATCTACTGACTTTATGTAAGCTGAAACACACATCACCTTCTAGAAATAGGAATTTGTTTCAAAAACTTTATGATGTCAGGCTGTAACCATAATATTTATTGACAATTTTTAGTCAACAAAAAATCCTCTTTCCGGAAAGAATTAACATATTCTTAGCTTTAATCACACGCTTCTGTTCCATCATACCTGACGTACATTTCTATGCATTTTTTCCCTGTCAATGGATTTATGTTTATTATTAGAACCAATATTTTATCTTGGATTACAACAATGGCTTTTCATTCATCATGTGTTGTTTTGTGTTAAAAATGTAAAAGTGTACTCATACTAAGGCCATGCTGCCAATCTTCACATAATTCCCAAAGTGCAACCTAGATGATAGTAGAACAGAAATTGAGCTGCAAGGTTGGTTAGTTTTATATGCTATTTAGTTTCTCCACCCTGTTGTGTTTCAACATCAAAACCAGGTCAAGTTTTAGGCACCATTTGGGAATTACATTTGAGCTACTACTTTTTTACGTTTCTCATTCCATCAGTAAACTTAACTACTTAAAAAAGGAAAAATGTAGAATTCTGAAGATCAGTGACCAACAGACCACGTGTTCCAGTTTTGTTTTTTTACTAATCACGCATGGAGATGAGAAGAATGCAACATATGCCAGTATTACTCAATCTATTCAGAAAGAAAAAGAAAAAAAAAAGAATAATTCATTATTAAATAAACGCCTTTGTTGATCCTTCACTCATTAGGGCAATTTCCTTAGTGCTGTCCAATATTCAGATTAAGAAAAACAATTTTAGAATGCATGTTTTATTATTGATGAAAAAGGTAAGATAATTGTGATATTGATTTCCAGGGCTATAAGCATGTTATGCCTCAAGAACCTTGACTAGAAGTCCACTGCTTTTCACTTTTTCAGGTTCTCTGATACCACACTTTATAAATTTATACTAAGCTATGGACGATAAAAGCAATTTCAACTGGTGTTTGTAAGCCTATTTAAGTACTCCTAAAGTAACGCTACTGCCTGCCAGGAAGAACTTAAAATATTTAAAAATAATTTTAAGCTCATCTTTGGCTCCTAGGAGATTATTCATTAAGCCATATACTATCCATTGCAGTTTAAGGTTGTCTGCAAGGTAAAAAATACACTGGTCTTATGTTAATCATTTGAAAATATATCAGTGAAATTATGCAATATTTAATAGTGCAAATTGTATTATTAGTGGTTTTTATTCAACTTAACAGTCCTTGCACCAATTAAAGGTAGATGAACCACTTTGTGGCTAGTATGAATAGTCCTATAAATTATAAACAGGATAAAATCATTATGGAGCCTGTAAACTATTAGAAAAGAAGAAAAATGTTTTTCATTGAAAAAAACTCTCTGTTTATCTTGTTCAAATTTCTGGTTTTCTTCTCTTTATTTACATTTCCTCTGGCATAGCTCCAATATATTGAGTGGACTCAGGCACTTAAATACAGAATTAGGTTCTAGAAAATCTCTGTGAAAATGAGCAGCCTTTGTTTGACTTTGAAGTCCTCCGGGATCAAGACTTATGCTTCTGTGCCTGTACAGAACTTCCGTGATTTGAATATTTCAAATCCTTTTCCTCTTTTAAATTATACTGAGCTCCAGTAATCCAACATTCAGTTGATCTCCCAGTATACACACACACCGAGTAAGAATTATGACTAATCATAGTTATAGACTCTTGCTTTTAAAACAGCTGCTGGTGATTCTTGCTCTTTTTATGAAATAGCTTCATGGACTGAATATTCACTTATAGAATGAGAAACCTGTAAGAGTCCAAATTTGCATGACATTATTCCATAATCATCAGCCTGTGAACTTTTCTGGGATTATGTCACTCTTCATTTCTGTTGTAGCTATGAAACATGCAGGAAGAAATTCAAAATACCTCATGCCAAAAAAGACTACAGAGAAAAGGACCTGTCTCTGTAATGCAGGAATTAAGCCTACAAGCAGCAAAAAGCAGGTCCTGACTTTCACTCACTGCTTCCAGGACACTTAATAAATATTGATTTATTTTTTATGCCTATAATCAGTATAGCGCAGAACATAATATATTTCCTTATATATTTCTATAGATTCCACTGTGCCAACATCTCCAGCTCCACATCTACTAGGTCTGTTCAGCATATTACTAGGTATTTTCTGTATCCTCCTAAAGAGAGAGCTATAGTGTTCTCCAGTAGAAATGTATTTCTTGACTGTACCAGATACATAGGAACACAGCCAGAAAAGGCCATTGGATACATCCGATGCCTCAGTTCATGTGGAAAAGGACTAGCTCACGCTCTGTCTGAGGAATAATTTTAGCACAGGCATGCAGCTGATATCATGGGACCATCCAGAAACAAGTACTTACTAGCAAGAATGTTTATTTTCTTAATCATAAACAGGGCTGGTCATGAGACAAAATCTAGGTGTCCAACTCCGTCAAAAGAGAAACATTTCTGATTTTGTGTATAACTGCAGTTTCACACTCCTAGGCCTTGGATTCATCCTGACAATTTGAAAAGCTGATAGTTACACTGTTCCCTCCGTAGCTAATGGGAAAGGACAAACATTTCCAGAAAGCAGTTGTACCCATATGAGATTATCCTAGGTAAGGAATATTAAAATCAGATTGAGGTACCTAGTTTAGGTGGCTATTTTGAAAGAGTATTCGGGTTCAGAATTTTGAATTCAGATAAACTAAACCATTTGCATGGATAATTACAGATTTCCCCTGTTATTTATACTTTTAACTAAATCATTGAGTCATATATTCTCTGAGTTTTAGGTAGTTCCATCTGGCAGAACAGTTAGTGAGCATTATTTTATTTTATTTTATTTTATTTTATTGCTTTAGTTTTCAAGTGTCAGACATTTTACTCTTGGATCTTGATTTTCAGAAGTGCACCACTTGCATAACCTCTCCTGAAACTCTGCCTTTAGGACTAAATTGCTGATTTGGGTTCCTATTAAGATCTTAAATCAATAATTATTAAGACATTAGATCAGTAATTATAGATCATTTATTTAGATGTAAGCATAGCTGTTCCCCTTAACTGTGAAGTTTAAAGTCCAGGCTAGATGTGCCTGACTGGATGATCATTGCTTAAACAAAACAACTGTATGATTCTGAGGCTCAGAATGCTGATAGCACCTTTTACAACTAGGATGATTTAATTAAGGTAGATAAGTACAGGTTTGAGTCCAAGAATTTCAAAGGTAAGTTTTTTGGTTGATTCCACTGTTGCCTATTCTGAGAGGCTTCAACAAAGTGTATTTGGAGGGGGTTGTTTGCTTTTTTGAAGCCACAAATATTGGAAGGCTGTAAACAACACTCACCTGATAAAAATCTTGATCCTAGAAATTCAGTTATTCTAGTAATACAGATTATTTCAGTAGTACTGAGTTCTAAAAGTCCATGGAATCCTTATGCTGGACATGTTTCAAATCCAAGAAAAGACATGCAAAGATCTTGTGTACGCTTACATTGTTAAATCTGTTAGATCAAGACAGAAGCTGAAAGCATTTGGGTACCTAAGTGACCAGAAGAAGATTAAACCTAAAGTTCGAGTTAATTGCAAGCAAGTTAACTGTAAACTTTAGAACCCAATTTATTACCTTTATTCAGTCATTAGCTCTTTTTTTTAGGCTGAAGAGAAGATGCAAAGAGTTGTGGAAATTTGTTGGGCTCAAAAGTCCTCAAAGTTCTATACTCTTACAAATGATTTCTAATAGAGTTGCTGAAAAAATATTAGTATTTAATGAATATTAAATTAAAAATTTATTATAATACATTTTCCCATGGAAAATCCCCTTAGAACTTTATTTAACTAAATAGTATCTGAAGAAAAACAAAACAAAAGAAAACAAAACAAAACCAAAACCAAACCTAACTCTACAAAGCCAAATTTTAGAGATGCTAATGGGAAGTTTGATGTCAATTCCAAAGAGCTAGCAATTTCTCCATAATACAATACTGACTTCCCATTTAATTAAAATTTAATGTCAAGTTGCTGCATTTTTCACTGAATTTGGCATGCTGACATAGAACTGACAACATAAGCAATGAATGTACTTTATATAGAAAAACTGAAACCTCCTTAGCGTGTGCTATTGTATACTGAAATGGAATTGTTTCAGACACTCAGACTGCAGGGAAGCTGAACCATTTGGCTCATCCTATATCTGCTCCAGCATTATTCTGTGCTTTCTGCTCAAATTCTTACTGTGAGTCAAATGTTTGCTGTGTGAGGTCCAAGCACAAACATTTTCTCTTCAGGACACTTCAGCTGCTGATCCAGCGCAGAGGAGTTCTCTTCCCTTACAGGCATACTGATCACAGAGAAGATCCAAGCACAAACATTTTCTCTTCAGGACACTTCAGCTGCTGATCCAGCACAGAGGAGTTGTTCTCTTCCCTTACAGGCATACTGATCCCAGAGAAGAGCTGAGAGGGGAGCTGGTCCACGTTAAAGAGCTCATTTGAGCACATGCACCAAACACAAACAAAACCAGAAACCTGCTCATGCTTCCTCCACAGCAAGGCCCTTCCCATTGCAGTCTGATCTGGTGGGCAGGTTTGGTGATGGTGGGCAGTGCTGAAGCCAAAGCAGAGGCCTGCAGCACCTATCAATCATAAATGTGTAAATCAGGATATAACTACTATTAGTTTGCCTTGAAACAAAGCATAGGCATACTAAAATAGTATAGATAACAATAGCATTTAGGTGCTTTATAACACCATGATGGCAGGACCAAGCATAATGTATAAGCATTTTACATGAGTATGTAAGCAATGTGACCACCAAAGAGGCGAAGAAAGATGTTTGTAGTTACATGTAGCAGACACTCAAGTAACAAAAAGCCACCAGACGGATAAACACAAGGGACTGCAGACAGGCAGGAGGTCCTGCCGACTACACAGGAAGGATGACTGGTGAAACCAAAAAGAAGATAGGCAGTTTCAGGAGCAGATGAGAGCTGTCCTTTCTGGGACGCAAGGCAATAGAATAATATTTTTTAAAAAAATAAAGAAGTGAGGAAAACCAAAGAAAGAAGATAATCCCACTTAGGCTCTAACTTCCTTTGTCAAAGAGCTCTCAAGCCTGATCATCACGGCCTCTGTGACTAAGAGCCACAGGGACTGAAGCCAGCTCCATGGGATTACATCTGCACAGCTAGTTTAGAATGTGATTGTTAAAGACTAACAGTTTTGTATATGTATCAACGATGATTAATGACACATGAGAATTAACTATTAGCACAAAGTATGTTGTTAATGAAGGAATTCAGCAAGACTTTATTTAGAAGTTTAAAACTGTCCTGATTTGCCATTTTCATAACCATTCCCATCACAGTGCTCTCTGATTCTCTGATATAGTTATAGATATATATATACACATTCAATCACAAAAATGGAATAATTATAATATCAATTTGTTAATTATGAAGTATAGTTATCTGTCTTTGTTTGCTATAATCTATAACTGTTTTGAGAAGCTCCTGCATTTCAAACATGTCAAATAAATAGTTTACAAGCAGCAAAAATTCCACTTCAGTTCTTCATTCCCTCCAAAAAAAGGAAAATACATCAAGAAGAAGAAGAAGAAGAAGACAAAAGAAAAAACAGAGATACAACTGAATGGGAAAGCATGTATCATTTTAAGCATGCTTTGATACCTCCTCTTTTTCCGCTTCATCAGTCATAGAATCATAGAATAGTTTGGGTTGGAAGGGACCTTTAAAGGTTACCTAGTCCAACCTCCCCTGTAATCGGCAGGGGCATCTTCCACTAGAGCAGGTTGCTCAGAGCCCCGTCCAGCCTGACCTTGAATGTTTCCAGGGATGGGACTGGGATGGGGCATTCTTCCTCCGGACTATCTCAGCTCCCAATTGAAACCAATACTACTTTATTTAAAACTGCTATATTAAAAACTGTTGCATTTATAGCTGCTGTATTTAAGCTTATCACATTTTATACACTTGAAAGTCCTTGTCATTTCCATCTCACTGACTCTAAAAAAGCAAAAATTTCTTTAATTCCACTGATGGATATCAGGAAACAGCACTGTATGTAGATCAAACACCTGCAGACAAACACTAGCTATTAGAGCTGCAACCAATTAATTTGACTGGTGTTTCCTTTCCATCCCCTATACTTTCTTGGTAGTCAATAGTTTTCTCTTGTATCTCCCAAGATTTATTCATTATCTTGTCAGAGATTTGTGCTATACCAACTCTGAATAACGTAGATTCCAAAAATAATGTCTGATAAATACTTATCAGTCTTCCCTACTGTAACGTCTGGTCCCTGTAGTGTAAGGGATTCATATTACATTAGGGATTTATACTGATTTCCAAAATGATAATCTGGTATTTGTCAGTAGTCACAGAAAATCAAAATTAAAGGTGCTACAACTTGGGTTCCAAGGAAAGGCAGGAATATTTGTTCTTATATTGGTGTTTTGCCTGAAAGTGGAAGAGTGAATTTATCAAAAGCTATGTCCTGGCCAAGCACAGAGACATAATTGAGAAGGAGTGTTTAGAGAATATAATCTGCCACTTTCCTTCTGGTTGCTGTAAAGGTAAAGCAAGGTGCTAGTCATAAATAAGATGCTAACATCTAACAACCTTTTTACAGAGTCCCATGTGAGTTTGTGAAAGATCTGCCCTAAAGTTTTCCCTGACAATTACCATTCAGCTATAAAAAATAATTTTAGGTGGCAGCCTTCCGACTGCCAAAGGCTATCAGAGGAGCATGAGCTGGATCCAGATTTCCGTGCCAGTTCAGAATTACCTCACCACTAGCGCCTAGCTGTAAACCTGTAGTGGAACTGGCTGCTTGCCTGTTTGCAGTCCCAATGAGGAATGTGTGTTCATAAATCCAAATACTAGCTCTCACAGCTTGCTGGCATTAGCACCTTCACCCTGCTTTCAGGCAGAAATTTCACAGTCATGCTGAGTTCTTCTGAAAGAAAATCCTGTATTTCTGAATTTCTACATACTTGCTTGTTGGACAGTTAAGCTTATCTCCTTGATGATGAGTCCAATTGTGAAGGTCCAGCAATTTCTTAAATATTGCTTCCAAATTGACTGAATTACCAAAAGAAGTCATGGCTGAAGAAATACCATTTTTAAATGAATAGTTATCATGGAATTTGGGAAAATGCTGTTTCATAGATGTGAAATGAGAGGACTATTGAACCAGACCTTTAAACAGTCTATGCTAACCTCCCCTTATAATTAATGGGGAGAGACAGACACCTTTAGGTCATGAATCACCTCAGCCTACAGTAGATGTCTAAAATAACTCTGATGACTTGCGTCCTTAAATTTTCTATTTCTTTTCACTGACTTTAAATGGATGTGGCTACAGTCTTCTACACTGCAAGTGCGATGAATCCCACGAGTGCAGCTACAAGTCTTTTGTAGGATTCTGCTGAGTGGCCACCTGATCCTTCCAACAGCAGATTTTAGCCAGCCTCTGGAAGCTGGATACTGGAGATTGCTAGAAGACCATCACAATCCCAGTTCATTTATGCAAATCAGCCAATGGGAATTTTAGAGCTTGAGGTACTCTATGCTAATTTATAAGCCCATCAGAACATTTATTCATCTCTTAATTTGCACTTTTTGTGACCATTAGCTTTATTTAATTGGATTCACTGTGAAAAAAAACATAAACTAATCCTATTGTTGCCTACTAAACAGTGTTATTATTGGGAGATCACTTTACGCTTTATTTAGTGCTCTCAAAAAACATTCTGCTAATAAACTTCTGGTATGACTTGGTATCAAAAACTGTTCAAGTACCTGAATATAAATAGTCCTCTCCCTTCATTTTATTTAATGTTCTATTCTGACAGCTTCATTCAAGTATTACATCTTTAGTATTTTCTGGGTAATTGTCCATACTCAAGGCAGAGACACCAAAATCTTCCTTTTTGTTAAAAAGTGGGTTTACCTGCACAAAGGCAACTTTGGCAAGGTATTTCATATAGTCAGTCAATACTTAAAACAAAAGAATGGTATGAAATTTTACAGATCTCTTCTTTTAAATGCAAAATAAATGGCATTTCATAATGATGATTAGCCCCAGGAAAATACATGCAAGAGCATACTATTATTCTCTATCCCTTTAAATCTTTAAACCAGCTACAGAAGAAACTTATTTTGAAAAGTTACATGGATGCAAATTGAATTCTGGTCCACTGATTTACTGTATGTCTGTAGGGCTCAGAATGATTTTTGAAGCCAAAGAGGTAGTTTTGAACAGTAATTTCTTTTAATATATTGAGTATTTTAACAGATAACATGTTATTTTATCCATCTGACACTGCAATAACTGCTTACACAGCAAACACAGATAATAAACAGGAAATGGGACTTTTTAGGGTATTAACATGAGGGTAAAAAAGGTAGGAAAAGTAATAATTTAAATCAAATATCAGCAGCGCCTGCAATAGTATTCCTTATGAGAATAACCACCTCTGTCTCACTTTTTTCTTTGGCTTGCAGTTACCTACCTGCAACAGCTGTGAGTGATGACAGTACCAAGGCTGCTGCTTTCCTTTTTAACTTGTTGATACTTCCTATGCAGTCTGTAGGGGTCTATTGAAATGTGGAATGAGGTCTCAGATCACCTCACAGGGCGAATAAGAAAACATAGATGCATTTAAACAAGTGTTGGGTATGATTCTGCATGCATGCTGTGAAGTCCTTTGTGTGTCTCTTAGACTCAGGTCCCAGAAAAACATTCTCTGCTTAGGAATCTAAGGAGTCATCAGTGCAAAAGAGCTTTTCTTCTGTTTCTCTTAGGCTTTTCTTGTGTGGACACATATTCATTCTCTTCTCCTTTTTTTTTGCCTGCTGAAGTTCCAGGCTATCCAAAAAATGACCACTTCCCCTTAAACCTGTCAGAAAAGTTAGCAAACTTTGCTAAATCTGTCAGCGAAGCACATCCTCATCCTGACAGAGAACCTCTCTCTCAAGGGAATCGCTTCTTTGTCAGCTTTAGTCTGTGGTGCACCTGTAGGAATGGTATATAAAAATGCCTGTGAAGATACCTCAGTGGCACAAAGTTTGTTTATTTTTCTCACAGAAACTTCAGTCTTGGAATATAATTATAGGATTTTTTTTTCCTGAAGTTACAATATTTTTAATGTGCATTCCCACCTCTGTAAAAGCAGTTTATTTGTGCTGCATTTTTTCCACTGCTGTCTGATGCATTGTTTGAATTACTGTCTCTGCAGCAAGGAAGCATATTTCCTTATGCTTTTGCTACAGAGACAGAAGAGAAAAGGAGGTTACTAAAGCCTCACAGTTAATATTATTGGGCTTTGATCGTTAATATAGAAAAAAAAGTATGACTGTACCTCATTTCATTCTCTAATAAAAACATCCTGAACTATGGGAGGTTCCAAGCTTGTTTTCCGCCTGACCACCAAATCTTTGTCAATCCATGTCTTCTGATTTCCTCCTATATTTATATGTTATAATATATAATATATATATCTTATATATTCTGATATATACCTAAGTATTCAGTACATACACAATATAAAAACCATGTTGAGATTTATTAACCTCTCAAATTAGAGATTGAGATGGGGCTCAATTACCATCTACTTTTGCTACTCTTTATTTACCTTTGACATCCTTAACTTAAAGGAGGATGAACAATAGTTGTTAAAGACATCTTCTTAGCAAAAGCACAAGTGACCATACCCTTACATACGTTTTCTTTCTCTATTATTATCAACTTTATCCCTCCACATTGCTTATACATAGTGCTTTTCCACATTAATATTAACAACACTCTTTGGATTATTTCTATGTATAATTAAGTACAAAATCAATTAGCCTGGACATTTTTATTAAATGCTTGTAAAGTATTACAAAAGTAATTTCTTTACAAAGTTATGTTCTGATTACATTGTGGCCATGAAAGCAAAACATTTTAACTTAAAATTTTTATTCATATTATCTTAATATTTATTTTAATTTTCCCCTTAAACGAAGAAAATAATAACCTTTCTCAGTAATAAGGGTAGATGCTAGATATAGTCATATAATTCAGCTAATTTTACAAGGTGTTCATAAATAACTCAGGTCTATGTTTTCTCTGCTTCTTTTCTTGGATTTTTTTTTTTTTTTAAAAAAAAAAGCTCTTCCTCATTAAAAAAAAGCTCTTCCTCACTTCCACAATGGCCAGTAAAAGAAGATGCTTTCAGCTATGTGTAAAAGAGGGTTTGGTTTTTTTTATCTACTGCCAATGCATTTTCTAGGCTAACAGTTTTCTCTTTCACACAATAACAAATTCTTTGCCTGTCCAATACATTTGAGAGAATATCTTAAACCTCTAGAACAATGAAGACATGTTTTAGACATGCTTCCTGGACACATTTCACGTTATACAAAAAGTAATATCTGCACAAGAATAAAAGAAAGTAAGAGAAAAAGAAAGGCTACTGAACTCAACTGAATAAACTTATGCAAATTTTCTAGCATTATTCTAATGGCACCAAAGAAACTAGAAGCCTTCTTAAATGAGCTGTCCTTTGTGCAAGGCTTTAACACTAGGATTCATCTTCCCTGAAGTTAATCATCTGAAGATAACTGTTTAGTCTAGCCTATGGTGTGGAAATTTGGAGGAAAAAGGAAAAAGAATGAATGGTCTATGAATGCTTCCAACACCCTTTCTGATTTTTTTTTGTTTTTTTTCTTACATAGGACTAATGTATTATTGTTTTTGGGGAATGGTCATGGTCTTGGTCAGGCTAAGAAATGTGTGACAGGTATAGAATTAAGCAACTGATGTTACATCATTTTATTTGATGTATAGACATAGACATAGCTTCAAGCAGTGGTTAAATGGATAGTGGGAACATATGCTAATGTCCTTTTAGTATCTTCCCATTCCAATAAGCCCATCTGGATTCCATATTTAAGAACAGCTTTTAAAACAATTGCAAGTTTTAAAACTGAATGTAATAACAGTGGAAACCTCATGATTTTGAGAGGTGGAAGAGAAAGGAAGAAACAGGTTGCCTACTTTTAATGTAAGCTGAAGAAAGTCTGACTTGTTTTCCTGCATAGTTGCTGAGTTACCAGGATAAAACTGTCACATTGCCTTCATGCCATTTTGGAAGAACGGAAAGCTGCATGGATAGGAAGGAAGTAAAGAAATCAAAGGGGTTAGGAGCAAGAGAAAGAGAACAATTTATGGAACTGGATTTCTCTTTTTTATTTTAAATTAAAATAAATAGGTTTAAGTCTGAAAATGAGCATGAATTCTATTCCACATGAAAGTCCTCCCCTTTTCTTCCTCTTTCTGAGTTAAATGAGAATAAATGCCCAGGATTTTTTTGTCTGTTTGAACAAATTATGGAAATGTGAAAAATACCATGTCCAGAACATGAGGTGCAGAAGGAATAAATATAATTTTCCAATTTAATAAGAGTAAAAAAAAAAAAAAAAAAAAAAACAAACAAAAACCCACTCAATTTTAAGGCAATATGTTTCTAGGAGTAATTTGTTTATAAAACTGTGATCTTAATGTAACACATTGCCTATGGCCAACACTTGGACTAAAGCAGTCATAAGGAAAGATATATGAGCATGGGAAGGGGCTTTTGTTGGAATTGTGTTGAAAATAAGGTCAGTAACTGAGGAAAATAGATGCATTTCACATCGGAATTCTCCTCCCATCCTCTACTTTAAGGAAAACTGTGTTGTTCAGATTTTGGGCATTTGTTTTCCTTCTGGTATTTTTATCTAAAAATCAAAACTATATCGTTAGTGCATGAGTAAAGCAAAAAGAACTCTGCTTACTCTTGCGATATACTAGAAACTAACCCTGAAATCTGTAAAGTTTCCAAAATGAACAGCCTTAATGGAACTGCAGGCTGGGTATCTGTACAACTACTAACACTGAAAGTCTCAGACACGTGGCCAAGGTGTGGGGATGAGAATATGAAAATTCAGGGATGCATTGGTTTTCAATGACTGTAGAGTGAGTTATACATCAGCTCAGAGAACTGAAAAGGCTCAAACCCTAATATAAAATATTATTTTGCATACAAGCAAACATAGCAAAATCTTAATAGTAAACTGGTTACACTTCTTCCTTTGTACTAGTGAAACCCAGGAAATTCCTGAACAATCAGAAGTAATTCCTACAGTCAGGCACAGGTTTTTCTATAAGTATTCTAAAGAAAACCTGTAAGTTGTACATAACTTAAGTGTCCTTATTATGGAAGTTTAAAATTAATTAAGCTTTGTAAATGATATCATCCTCAATATATATGAAGAAGGAACAAGGAATGGAGGTATCCATGTCTCCTCTGCCAAGATGCTGTTAATAGACCCTCCTCACAGCTACACCGCAGATGATACCAAGGAGATTAGAGCGGAGAAAAAGAGATATGTAGACATAAAAGCACATGGCCTATGCCTATCCTGTGAGATTAGAAAATGCCTGAGAAAGTTTTCTTGCCCTGATGTTAGAGTAGCGTATCCCTGTATGTGCTATTAAACTTGCCCAGCATCCAAAACAGACTATTTTTAAAGTTAGTATGAGAAATAATCCCTGGCCAGTGCTATTTCCCTCCCTATTGTGTCTGGAAAGTGCTTGGGAGAAGACTGATTGTCCCAATGCAATTCCATGCCAGGGACAGGTAAAATACTCCTGTTCCATAAACAAGCAGTATAAACAAGAGTATGCCAGTGTCCCGCAATAACCCCATCACTGTTTAGTTTAGTAGTATAGACACAATGAAAGATGGTGAAATTAATGGAAAAGCTAAAGCTAACGTAGCCACTCAGAAAAATCTCTGCTTGCTAACAACTGCTGCCATGTTGAACCAGATAATCCCAGTCTCTTTCCGTAGTAGCTGACTGAAGCCAGTCTATATTTCCAAAAATTAAAAAGGCCTATTTAGTCAAAGTCATTCCCAAGGCTTAGGACCTATTTCAGTGCCTGTGGAAATTGATGAGGCTGGGTTGATTGAGTAGGAACAGCATCCTCATTTCTTTTTAAGCTTTTTTCTTTCTTTTTCTTTCTAGAAAAACTTCTAAGATCATCAGAGATTATCCTTTATATTTTTTTTATCTTTCCTCAGTTGCCAGGAATAAAGTGACTACCTGCTTCCTCATCATCATCTTCAGTAGTCTGCTTAATGCCCAGAAACATCTTTATATTCTCCCTATCCACAGCTTGGAGAATGAGCGTATGAGTCTGCTAAAAGCAATAATTTAAAGGCAAAGGTTTGATGTTTAAGGACTTACCATATCATTGGATAGATATTTAGTGGAAACAGAAATTATTCATTTGTACCCAGAAAACTAACCCTTAGCTAGATTGTCTTTGACCTCTTGTGGCATTGTTCCCATCTCCTGCGGATGTCCTGGCAACAAAGTCCTTCTGATATTTCTTTGTAGATTGTTGGCTGATCATGCAGGAATTGAAATGGTGATGCCAGGCATATTCTTTGCATGTTCTAATGAGTTTTGGTCTCTTCCCCAGGGCCAGCTGGCTGAGCAAGCTTTAGATAATGTACAGGAGCAAAAGCCAAAAAATGCTCAGATTAATAAAATAACTGCAGATCAAACCAGATATATCTTAAGGGTTTATAGGGCTTCAAAAGGCTGTAAAGATAATTTCCACCTAGTGAATACGAAGAACAAAAATGCTGCTAGGGAACTTATATCATATAAATACTGCATAGCTTTCCCTCCTTTCTCAGTAACATTTCATGCAAATAAAATTAAAAGACTTTCTCAGTTGGCCTAGAAGAGCTCTGGCTAGGTGTGAAGCAGAGCTGCAGTTTACTCTCAGATCCTTCATCCTGAGCCAAGAGTTGTGGCTGCAGTATGATAACCAATAGACTGAATGAAAAGACTGTATTTGATTACATTTGGTAGTAACAGGTGTGGGAAGGATGTAAGAAAGACATAAGAATTTTTCCAAAGGGCATTGGATGCTGAAAGAGGACATATCTTACTCTTTTCAAATATAAAGCCTTGTTTCTGTTGTTGAGTGTAAACAAATTTCATTAGCTTCACATATAAAAATTGCCGTCAAAGGTACTGGTACAAAGTCAGCCCATTTTTAACAGCTCTGAGGGACTATCTGACCCACTGAAAGGCTAAAACCAAGCATGAAGATTTGTGTGCTACACTAGAGTGAGATGTAGTACTGAAGGGTTTATACTGAGAGTATTTTCACCTAGACAGTCATTAAGAGCTACCTCTGGCTAGGCACAAATCTATCTAACAGCATAAAGATATGTCACCTTTCTTTACTATGGTAAACACAGACATGTTTTGCCTAGCCCTTGAAGGTATCTAAGAAACAAAGAGTATCTTAGAGCACCAGCATATGTCCATAGAAATAGAACAAACAATAATAAAAGTTACTGACGTTTCAAATGCCATAAAATTTTCCACCCCAAGCTGTGGGCTGCCTGCTGTCCCTACCCTTCACTGAAAATGATCCCTTTTTACAGTAAGTAAAGCATGTAGACGTGAAGCTCTAGTCTACTACTGGCAAAACATAAAATCATGAAAACTGAGAGCTTCTCATACTCTTTGCCTTGTTGGGTTACACACCCTTTTTTCCATTCTAACACGCCAGCCTGTCATTTGACTTTCTTAGGACAATGATGGGTCTTTGACTCAGCCTAAATGGACTGCCTAAAGGTACATACCAGGAACCCACAAAGTTGGTGGATAGTTCAGCCTGCATGGACTTCTCCTGACTGCTTGGAAAATGTGTGGGGAAATGCAGCTGATCTGGAACAGCTACCTCCAAAAACTATACACAGCGCTCCAGTACCGCAGTTAACTTTTCTCTTAGGATGGCTGTTACATCAGTTTCTTTTTTCGAATACAAAACTCAGTATGCCAGTAAAATGCGTTTTTTTATAAGTATACAATAATATACAAACATATAATGATGTCAATACCACGGTTAAATGTATGAGTACTGTCAGGGTGTAGTGCAGGCTGGCTGCTCCCTGTGGGCTGGGAGCTGCAGCGGGTCCTTGGGCCAGCAGGGCAGGTGCTCCCAGCAAAGGGGCAGGGCAGACACAGGGAGGCAGCTGCAGGCAGCTCCAAGCCCAGAGTACGGGGCACATTTGTGGTGAGAAGTCAAGTCCACATGTCAGAGTGCAGATCAATGAAGTGCGTGGGTAGACATAGACGTGACTGCAACACAGATGAATTGAAGCTCAGGCAAGGGCTGAGGGTGATAGTCTCTGCTTAGAAGCAGCTCCTAAGGAAAATAAGGGTAAGCCTTTGCTGAGGCTCTGTCATCACAACAACCCTACACAAGGTCACCAGCTATACTATGTGTAAATCGGTTTGACCCCAAGCAGTCATGCTCCAGGGATTGCAGGAATGTGCTCAGAGCCCTTACACCAACCTCCTAAGATGTGTCATCACACTGTACAAAGGTCTGGATTCAAAGGGACACTTGTTACAAAATGTCCTGCTTTTACATGGAGCATTCATGTAGTCTGCTGGTTTCCAGGCCAGGCTGGGTATCTCTGGGGACTGCTGTAGAGCCTGAGGGCACACTGGGGACATCAAACCACCACTAAAAAGCATTGGAGACTAAGTTGGGGGTCAAGCCACCACTGAGAGGCCCAGGAAGATGGAAGGAAGAAGTCAATAAGGAGACCAAGGCTTGGCTAGGACATTAGCTGAGAGTATCAGGGGCCAGGCTAGAGAAGGCCATTGGGGGAATCAAGGAGGCTGAGAAAAGAGTGCCAGAGCTGACCAAACAATAATCTTCTCAGGAACTTTCTGACTTTGGATGGGGTAGTGTCTCCCATGATCAGCTGGCATTCAGGTTAGGCGTAGCACTAGGGCTAGCACTAAGGCTACATTAGGGTAGTAGTGAGAGAAGCAGGAAGACTGCAGCTACACTTCAACTGTGAATGAAATGAAGTAGATCAATGAAACTGGAGATTTCCAAAATATGATCCTTTTTATAAATTTTCATCTCCTTGTGCCATGGGGTCTCCTGTGATTAGCTAGGTTCAGGGAAAGGAGTACAATTAGAGTTTGCCTAAGGGATGAGGAAAGGAGAAAGACCACTGCTACATTTGTGCTACTAATGAAATGAGGATGCCAGAAGCAATTGTGGGATCATCACATGCTCTTCTCATGAACCTGTCATCCTTGGATGGAGTGATGCATCGTGAATATCCAGGGTCTGGGTTAGAGCTAACACTATGGTAAGGAACAGAGTTATACTTGCTTAATACTGAAAGAAGGAGGAAGTCCTCTTATTTAGACTGTACCATCTTAACTTAGATAAAATAATAATGTGGGAGACAGTGTCAAAAGCTTTGTGAAAGACAAAGTGAATGATTTCCAGTCCTCCTTCCTCATCCACAAATCCAGCCATTTTATCAGAGAAGGCAATCAGATTAGTCAGGCATGATTTATCCTCTGTAAATCCATGATGACTGTTCCTAATCACCTTCTTTCATGTACCCAGAAATGTATTGCCAGAGGACTCAGTCCATGATTGCCCCAGCAACTGAAGGGAAGCTGTAGTTCCCTGGGTTGACCTGGTGGACTTCCTTAAGAATGAGTGTATTATTTGAATTTCTCCAGTTGTCAGGAACTGTCCCCAATCTCTAGGATCTTTAAAAGATGGCTTTTCAAGGATATTGGCCAACTCTCAGTGCCCTTGGGTGCAGCCCATTAGGATGCATACAATGCTGTGGGTTAATGTCCCTCAAGTAATCCCTGATTTAATCCCCATCCATTGTTGGTAGTTCTTCTCCCCCTTGCAGCTCTCCACTGAGAGAAACAACCCTGCAGACACCAAAGTCAGAGAAGAAGGAAGGGGGAGGAGGTGCTCCAGGCACTGGAGCAGGTATTTCCCTGCAGCCTGTGGAGAGACCACAGTGGTGCAGGCGGGTATTTCATCAAGGAACAGTGGCCTGTGGAAAGACTACTCTGGATCAAATTGTCCTGACAGGAACTGTGGTGCATGGAGGATCCATGCTTGAGCAGTTTTTTCCTGAGGGTTTCAGCTCATGGAGATGACCTACACTGGAGCAGGTGAAAAATGTGAGAAAGAAGGAGCGGCAAAGAGGAACTGTTATGGACTAACCATAATCCTCATCCCCCATTCCCTCTGCATTTCTCAGAGGCAGGGAGGTAGAAGAGCCTGGAGTGAAGGAGTGAAGCTGAGCATGGGAAGAAGGTGGAAGGGGGAGATGTTGTCTTAATTTGCTCCTCATTATTCAAAACTATTTTAATGAAAAAAAAAGAAATTAATTTCCCCAAGTTGAGTCTCTTTTGCCTGTGACACTAATTAGTAAGTCATCTCCCTGTCTGTATCTTGACCAAAAAGCTTCTTCATCTTATTCCCTGCCCCCCATCCTATTGAGGAGGGGGAGTGAGAAAGTGGCTTGGTGAGCATCTGGCAGCCAGTCGAGGTCATAGTATCAGAATCATTGAATCATGGAATGGTTTGGGTTGGAAGGGACCTTTAAAGATCATCCAGTTCCAAACCCCCTGCCATGGGCAGGGACATCTTTCATCTGATCAGATTGCTCAAAGCCCTGTCCAGCCTGGCTTTGAATACTTCTAATGATGGGGCATTCACAACTTCTCTGGACAACTTGTTCCAGTGTCTCACCACCCTCATCATAAAAAATTTCTTCCTTATGTCCACTCTAAACCGATCCTCTTTCAGTTTAAAACCATTGCCCCTTGTCCTGTCACTACAGGCCTTTGTAAAAAGTCTCTCTCTGTCTTTCTTATAAGACCCCTTTTAAGTATTGAAATGCTGCAAGAAGTTGCCCCTGGAGCCTTCTCTTCCCCAGGCTGAACACCCCCAACTTTCTCAACCTTTCTTCATAGGAGAGGTGTTCCAGCCCTCTGATAATTTTCGTGGCCCTTCTCTGAACCCGCTCCAAGAGGTCCAGGCCCTTCTTGTGCTGGGGGCTCCAGAGTCAGATGCAGTACTCCAGCTGGGGTCTCAGAAGGGCAGAGTAGAGGTGGAAAATCATCTCTCTTGACCTGCTGGTCACACTGCTTTTTATGCAGCCTAGAATATGATTGACTTTCTGGGTTGCAAGCACTTATTGATGGCTCATGTCCAATTTTTCATCCACCAATACCCCCAAGTCCTTTTCTGCAGGGCTGCTCTCAATACACTCATCCCCCTCTATCCATATTTGGGATTGCCTCGACCCAGATGCAGGACCTTGCACTTAGAATAGAATAGACTAGACTATTTCAGTTGGAAGTGACCTACAATAATCATCTAGTCCAACTGCCTGATCAATTTGGGGCTGACCAAAAGGTAAAGCATGTTGTTAAAGGCATTATTCAAAAGTCTCTTACTGGCAGGCATGGGGCATTGACCACCTCTCTAGGAAGCCTGTTCCAGTGTTTGACCACCCTCTCGGTAAAGAAATGCTTCCTGATGTCCAGTCTAAACCTCCCCTGGTGCAGCTTTGAAGCATTCCCATATGTCCTATCACTGGACCCCAGGGAGAAGAGATCAACACCTCCCTCTCCACTTCCCCTCCTCAGGAAGCTGTAGAGAGCAATGAGGTCACCCTCAGCCTCCCTTTCTCCAAATTAGACAAGCCCAAAGTCCTTAGCCATTCCTCATAGGACATTCCTTCCACTTGGCCCTGTTGAACTTCATGAGGTTTGCACGGGTCGACTTCTCTAGCCTGTCAAGGTCCCTCTGGACGTCATCCCTTCCTTCAAACATATTAACTGTACCACTCAGCTTGGTGTCGTCTTCAAACTTGCTGAGGGTGCACTCGATCCCACTGTCTATGTCATTGATGAAGATATTTAATAGTATTGGTCGCAGTATGGACCCTTGAGGGACACCACTCATTACTAGTTTCTACTTGGACATTGAGCCATTGATTGTAACTCTTTAGATATGACCATCCAGCCAATTCCTCATTCATCTGGGATAAGATTTAGACAGAAAGAACTCATAAAGCCTAGGGTGCTAGTTAGAGTGGGGCTGCAGAAGGGCCACCCAAAGAAAAGTTGGGCTGCCAAAAGATTTTTTTATTTGCAGTCCTGCTTAACAGAGCAATGGTTGAAGGTCTTGGGGTAAGCCTGAGCCAAGGAGATTAAGCCCCAAGTTCACAGTTAGGGTTGCGATAGAGACACGGTTTAGAGAATCCATTTGGAGCAGAGCTACAAAGGAGCTGGCTAAAGAAGGGGTGGGCTGCCAAAAGCTTTCTACTGTGAGAGGACTGTGGCAGCCAATCTATTCCTTGGGCAGCCCCTTTTCTACCTCACTTCAAATGGAACTTGAGGATTCGTCCCTAACCTTAAATTTCTAGTCACATTTTGTGGTGTAAGTCCCTGGTTGACGACTCAGTATGATAACCCTAGGGGGTCAATATGTAGTCATCATCTTTTTAACAGTTTGACCTTAAGAACCATGGTGTCTTGATAAAGAAATAGTGTCTTTCCTGTAAGACATTATTGGAGACTGAGCAGGGCTTGATTCTCCTTGGGGTAAGTGGAGTTTTGTGCTGTGAATCTCAGGACCAGGACTTGGAGGAACCCTGGAGCCCTGGGCTGTTGAGAGAGTCACCATTGCAAGGAGTAGACACTGTTGGTCCCTGGAGCCAAAGTGGGTATTCCTTTAGAGCCTGAATATCACCAGGTTTAGGGCCTAGGGCAATCTAGGTGCAGGGTCCTTGGAAGTCTGCACAGGGACAGTTTTATGGACAGGTTCTGAATAGCCTAGGGGCCAAGCTTCACGATGCTCACCTCAGGGCCTGACATAGATTGAGATAACTGCCAGGAGCATTCAGGGCTGGATGGTTCCTCGTGGAAAGGCAGCCAAGACCTGAGCATGATAACATGGCTGATGGGGCAGGGCCTGATTTGCATCCACACCTACTACCTAAATACCTGTGACAGTCCTACATGGAGCCTACGTATTTCTCCTTCACTGCATTGTTGAGTGCTCCATTACAACCACTGGATCTTTACCATTGATCTGAGAGGCCTTTTCTGAGACATGTCTGACCTGCTGGACAAAGTATTACACTTCACGATCAAAAAGATCTTTGGAGTGATCAAGACTCCGTGGCCATCATGAAGATGCAGCACAATCCCTACCTCCAAGTGTAGGGAAAATTTCCTTGATGGTCTAGAAAATAGTTCTCCATCACAGTCACTCTTGGACTATAGTCACTGTGAGTTAGTGGGCCCCAGTTTGCCCTGTGCTTGGAGTATTCTCACTGTATTCCCCACTGTTTGCTCTAATGAGTCATGATCACCCTGAATTCTACAATTTTATCCTAAATTGGGCAAGTCCTGCAGAAGAGTAGCTTCTGCCCACTATTCACCTCTGTCTCCTCAGAGATCCTTTTTAGACTTTTGCTACACATACCTCCTCTGCCACACCTTACCTTCCCTTGCCCCACATAGCTCTTAAGGAGACTTATGGCATGATTTGCACGCAAGTCATGCCTCAAAACCACCTCTACAGAGCCATGTTCTGATCAGTCCACTTCCTTTCTTTTTTATGCTATCAAGCTATAAACCAGCAGGACCTCTGAGCCTCAGAAAAAGACTCTAGTGGGTGAGAGGGTACTTTGAGCTGATATCTGTGATTCACCAGGAACAGGACCTGGCAAATCTTCCATGAAGAGGTGGGCACAAGCATCTTCATGTTCCTTCTTGCTGTAGTGGAGACCCTGGTGCACACATATACTGAGCCTTCTTCCACCTTGTCCAGCATGTCATAATGAGGTTCTGACTGTACTTTGCCTGTCACCTCTCTATTTACAGTCAAGGTCCCAGAAGTTGCAAAGTCTCCTTGTTACCCTCTTTCTGGCCTAGGCCACTTTGACCATTCACAGGTATACATGTAGGAAATATGATGAAACGACTTGCTTTCATTCTCTTGTTCCATCACATCTCTGGAGAAAGCACCATGAAGTAAGATTGAGAAGCTTCTTGGACACCTTCAGAGAACCCCCTTCCATTAAGAATACTTGCAAGTGATCACAGTCCTTCTCTTGTCCCTTCTTTTGTCATTTGTAACTCTCTACTCCTCAGTCTCCAAATTTATTTTTTCTTCCTCCTCCAACATCCTATTAATTTATTTTCTCCATGAATTATTATTATAAATAAATCCCACCCACACCCATCATTCCAGGGAGCATCAACTTGGAAGTTTCCCACATACGAATTAGTATCCTTACCTTTCAGTACACCCCAGTCTTTAGAAACAGGCCTCAGAAACAGAATCCTCAGAAACACAGTGAAGTCTCTGTGGTAAGTGTCTGGCAGATATATGTGTCATGGTAGAGGAGGACTAAAACAATGAAAAAAACCCTGGTCTCTCCCATCCGCATATATTTTACATGCAATTTTACAGTATTTATTTTAAACAGGGGTGGCACTGTGAAAATATACTGTCAGTGCTGAATCTAGGAAGTACTCAACTAGTACATTTATAATGCTAAAATAGTATCCATTCAAAAATATTTTTAAAAAGAGAGATGGACAAATAGAACAACAGGACCATTTTGAAATTCATGTTTCTTGACTTTTTTTTTTCTGCATAACGTGTTCTTGACCTTTTAATCTATGTTTGAAAATCCAAGCCTAAAGATTTTATATTATTTCCTGTGCACAGCTGGAGTCACTATTGAGAGTCAAGCACACATACTGAGAAGGAAAACAAAATTAAATTACAGTTCTATGTTTTGGTGTACCCAAAATTCTTGTTTCTTCAAGTATAGAAATGTGACACATTGGGGTTTATTGCAATACTAACTAGAGTTTTCAGCCAGGCATTGTAGCATTTGCTATATCTTGGTTTTGAGTGGAAAACTAAGCTACAAAATGGAATAGTAACATTATCAAATTTTATGTGTTTCTTTTTCTTTTCATAACAACATTTGAAACTGCCACAGCTTTACCTGGAAGTTTTCCATAGCACCCATTGTTTTTCCAAGCACCCATCACAACTTATATTTTGCCTTTTTATTTTTTACCTGTTGCTTAGAACTCATCTGCCAGCTGAAGACTTTGAGATGACCTGTTTCTTTTTACTTTGATCCATAGCCTGCTGTATTTCAACTGTAGCAGTATTCAGTATTGTGGTTCAATAATGTAGTTCAAGAGCAGCTATTAATTTTGACAAATTAAAATTTGTTTCTGACTACTGAGCTGTGTTAAAAAGATAAGCTTAAATCAGATGCACATGATTTAAAGAAAGATACACAAATTTAAAGTAAAATTTAACCCTGTCCATCATTTCTTCTTCAGCAGTAAGTTGATGATTCATTCATTCACCTCTATTCTGGTTTGCATAAGTAGATGGATTACTTGGAACTGGAATATCTTTGGTTGTTGTAATGCAGTTTGCTTGTGCAGTTGAGGAATTACAATCAAGGAAAGAAAGAAAAAATGATTGACATGAATATGACTCATTATTCTGTTGATAACTTGTTTTGACATATCAGTCAATATAAATCATCAGTGTTACAACGGCATTGATTACAATTTTCTTCTCTTTGATCACATCAGAAATTCCTTGTCAGGATAACATATACCATGTATTTTCCAGCAGATCTTAACTGTTTTCATAACGTGGCTCACCTCATCCTACTGGAAACCATACAAACCACCTACTTCTATTTGGGTTGCTTGCTGTAGCTTACTACAACGGAAAGTAACTTTAGGAAAGATTTTGTTTATTTGTCTTTAAAGCTATTTACTAATTTAGTTTGAAATCTGGAATGAAATGGAAACCCAGCATAACCCAACATGCATTGATATGTTTACAGTAATGAAAAAGCTCCAATGATGGTGGCTCTGGGCGTGGCATGACTGCTTTCTGACTTATATGCTTATATCAACACTGTTTAATGATAAGGTATTACCCTAACTTTTCCTGTATTTCAACTAATGTGGCTGTTTGGCAATATTCCTCAGAGACACTGCTTATACTTCCCCCTTTGCCAGCTCCACAGGGATGAAGCTGGCATACTCAACTGAATATAAAAGAACACTCTGACCACAACTTATCCTTGGGCTACCTACATGATAATAACCTAGAAGATGACAAGTGTAGGCATGGTGTCCCCATGCTCAAGATCTTGGCCATGAAAGACCTTCTAGGTTGGAGTGGGATAAAACAAATGAGATTCCAGAGTTCTGCATGGGCAAGACTGGACCAACATTTAAGACAAACCATCATGTAAAAATTATCTTTTTCTCTTGCTCCCACTTTTCCAGAAAAGTGCTTATTCTGCATGAGCATGAAGTTATGGAATGCATTAACCTTCAGGGCTAAAAAAAAAAGACTTTTTCATTGTTAATTATTTCTGGATCTGTTCTATGACCCAGCACAATTAAACAAACATGAATATCTCTATAGCAGGAACCAGAGCCTCAGCCAACTGCTATGGACTATGCTCTGCTCTTTGTGTTCCTTGCCTTACCATGAATCAGCTACAGCAGAAGCTATGATGCATGATCTCTCATAGACTATGTGTTGATGATTAAGAAATCCATATGGGAATAGGAAAACTGGAATTGTGGATTTGAAAGTCACAAAGCCAAAATGGAATTTGATCTGTTTCATACTCCTGAGGCAATTGTTCTTACAGCTGGGATATTAGATATAAAAGAAAATAGGTCTATACTTCAAAAGAAGAAGAAAGAAAAGACACAAATTGCATATCTTCTTAAAGAATAGTTGTAGGCATTCACTCTCAGTTTTGAGCAGTAGGTCCAGAACAGTTCTACAGTCTATGCACCTCTACTTCAAAAAACTGCCAACAGATCAGAAAGACCCCCACGCTTATTTTTTCTTATGGGCTGGCTTTAGACAGCTAATGGGATTTTACTTGGGATTTTTAGATTATCCTTCCTTCATGCTATGTGTGGTTGTAGTTTCCATTAAAAACTCTGGACACACATGACTTAAAGCTGAAGTGTATTCATGGAGGATACATTTAAAAGGTCTTGCACTGTTTTTATGCGTATGATCTTTTTACAGTCTTACTTTAGATAAGAAAAAAAAATAGCTAATTACTACACTTACAGAATTGAAGGGAGAGTTCTAAAAATATTAAGCTTGAGTTATATTCCTTCATGAAACCCATTCTTTAGAATCTGAGGATGGGGAATCCAGTGAAATTTGTTATGTTTTATAGCTCAGGCTATTATACTTTGAGATTCTACATAAAATAAGACACATAGGAATAAGTATTGGAAAGGAAAGATTATTTTTCTACCTCAAATAAAATTTAAATCAATACAATAATTTTGTTTAGTTTTCTTATGACAAATTGTATGATACCCCCCCAAAATGATAACCTACACAAACTCAAGGCTGTTGCTTTACAGTTATTATTGTGGGTATTAATATTAGGAAAATATTTTTTGTAAATTGTAGCACATTGTAGCAGACCATCAGTGTTTCCGTCAATCATCTAATTCTCCTAAAATACATTAATCCTTTCAGGAAATGGATGAGTATGTTCTCATGTTTCAGTGAAACTTAAATAAATGAAAAGTACAGTTGTACCTCTGGTGGCCCAGAATATGATTAAGTAGGAAATCTTCATGCAGACAAGGACTACAAGTTCAATGTTATGTTATTTTTTGTACAGCCAAAACCTAGACGACAGATGAGTTCTGGATTTTTTAAAAAATATGAATATAGGTATTTAAAAGCTTAGGAAGAGAACCTGCTTTTAGTCGTGTTTAGTGGACATATCTTTGCAATAACATCTTGTGCAACGTTGGTAGATCTACTTTAACATACATTGTGGCACAATAAAAGTGGTTGTAGAGACAAACAGGATTTTGAGGACTCAATATGCACACCATATGCATTTCTGGTGTTTTAGTTAAGAAAAAAAATAAAATCTTGGTCCTAGACTGAATATTCATCAACAAGTAGAGGCATGAGATGAATACTTGGAGCTCATCATCCAGTTAATCCACTCACGTTGAAAACTACTGCCTGCATCAAACCAAGTTTCATCACAGAAACATGGTGGGGTGACTCTCATGACTGGAGTGCTGCAATGGATGGCTATAGACTCTTCAGAAGGGACAGGCAAGGAAGGAGAGGCGGTGGGGTGGCCCTGTATGTTAGGGAGTGTTTCGATTGTATAGAGCTCAACGATTGTGATGATGATACGGTTGAGTGTTTATGGGTAAGGATGAGGGGGAAGGCCAACGAGGCAGATATCCTGCTGGGAGTCTGTTACAGACCACCCAACCAGGATAAAGAGGCGGATGAAGCATTCTACAAGC